>NW_010271349.1:0-445 GCF_000690775.1 Eurypyga helias
ACCCACTGTAGGCTGCTTCTTTTTTTGCTTCATTTTTCCCAGAAGCTGCTTGTTCATTCACACAAGCCTCCGGGTGCTGTTACCCAAGTCCTTCTTCATTGGGATGCATCACTCCTGAGCTTGGAGGAGAAGGTCCTTGAACAGCTGCCAGCTTTCTTGGGCTCCTCTTTCCTCCAGGGCTTTTCCCCAAGGAACCTTCCCAATTAGTTCCCTAAAGAGGCTAAAGTCTGCTCTCCTGAAGCCCAGGGTAGCGAGCTTGCTGTGCACCCTCCCCTCCTCCGTAAGGGGAGGTGTGGGTGGTTCCCTGAGTGGTGATTCAAACTCCACCATTTCATGGTCACTGCAGTCCAGGCTGCCCTTGAGCTTCACATTCACCATTATCCCTTCCCTGTTGATGAGAACAAGGTCCAGCATGGCACCCCTCCTCATCAGCTCCTCTCTCACT
>NW_010271349.1:862-3227 GCF_000690775.1 Eurypyga helias
TCTCCATGATGTGAATGAGATCATAGCCCCTCATTCATGCACACACTTCTAGCTCCTCTTGTTTATTTCCCATGCTCTGTGTGTTTGCATAGAGTCATTTAAGGTGGGCCCCCGATGAAGTTGGCCTGTGGACTGGAGCATCTAGAATTCCTTTGTTTTGCCTGCCAGATGTGCTCCTGGTGATCAGTGATTCTTCTCTAGGCCTTGAGCATCTCTTGGTGTCCCTACTGGTTTTGCCTCCCACCCCCTTCCAACCTAGTTCAAAGCCCTATCAATGAGCCCTGCCAATCTGCAGGCTAGAATCCTTTTTCCTGTCTGAGACAGCTGGACATCATCTGTCGCCACCCAGCCTGGTGCCATGTAAACCTCCCCATGCTCAAGGAACCCAAAGTTCCACCGATCACACCAGCCTCTGAGCCAGTGTTGATTCAGTTAAGCTGCAAGGGAAGACTGTACACGCACAAACAGACTTACTGTGCATTGGCTGACATATTTATGGTCACTTAATCATGTGGGAACAAATATCATGTATAAGCACAGGTATATAGAGCCAATGCAGAGATTCTGGGAAGCCTTACCTTACTGTCAGAAAGATTTGTCTTTCCTGTAGGTCCTGCGTCATGTTAACTGGCCTTGCATTGATGCTTTGGACATCTGAATGTGTCTGAGAAAGTACTACACATCTCAGTTTAGATATCTGAATTGCTTCTTTTTTTTTAAATTCTTGCTTCAGTTCCTGCAGTTCAGTTACAAAATATTTTCTTGTTATTCAGAGAATAACAGCTGTACCTCAAGGGTATGAAGTACCAAAATATCCAGTTACTGAAGAAAATGCATGTGCATGATCATGTAATATACAGCTCATAGAGAATCAACCCTGTGTTTTAGGAAAAAATTCTCAATGATACTTTAAAAAAAGGACTAATATTGAGGCCTCAATAATTCATCAAAATCCAGTTTAAATAAATAATAAACCATATAACTAAATAGCAAATCACCCAGATCTTGATTCTTGTGACTCACTGTTTATTATGCTCTCAATAAATTAATTTGTGTGACTTACCAAGCTAAATGCTTAAGAATAAAAAGGTTAATTGAAGGTTGGAGTAGGATACATTATTGAATAGTTGACATATTGCCTTGAAGTTATGAATAAACTGGAAGTAGTTCAATAGAGCTGCAGCCACTTTTCCCAAGTCTGAACTTGACCTGAAGTCTTTCTTCCGGAAACATTGTCACTTCTTTATGTCTAACAGGGCTTTGAGTAATTTCTTTTTTTTTTTTCTTCTTTTCCTCCCTTCTTAAGAGTATGAATTATTAATAGCATGAAGAATTCATTCAGGGCAGAAAAAGACAGAGCATATCACAGCTTCCCAAACCTATAAGATTTTGAAAAAAGGGAGAACAAAAAAAGTTAAACATCCATACCTAAGGTTGCTCGTTTGCATGCCAACAAAAGATAGTGAAGGAACTACAAAGAAGCTTTGAAATGAGAGGATTATTAGAACAAGAAGAATTTTGAATTAATCAGGACAAGCTTGTATAAGCAGATCCAAGATGCCAGAGGGTTTGGAAACTCTTTTTCTGTAAATCACTTCCTATCACAGACACTCTTTGTGAAAGGAGGATGGGGAGGTGAGCTTACGGGGGCAGAGAGGGAGGAGGTAGTCCCATCTCTGACATGCTCTGAATTAATGTAGATGTCAGGCAAGAACAGGACTGTATACCAAAATGAAGATTTTGCAACTACTGTGTTAATGATGAGGGGCAAATCCTCAGCAGGTTTTATTTCTCAGAGGTCTAAAATAGGTAAAGCAAATCACAGCAACTATCTATCCTTCCATTTTGTGCCATTTCTCCTCCTTACTCAGACTCATCTCCTTTCATTTTCATGATAAACAAGAATTGAACTCTGCTGAGCCTCACAATTCTGCATCTCGTTGATGACTCATTAACATTTTATCATTCCAGTGACATGTTATTGAACCCAGTTTCCTTAGGGGGCTGGTCCAGTGATTACAGGAGTAACCAGTGACTGCTTAATCACCCACTTCATTATATTCGTATTAATAATAAATACCAGGAGGTAGACAGTTATAATTACGTTGCTAGTTTAGGAAGACATGAGCCCATAAAATTTGGCAACACTAAAATACAAATTCAGTCATAAATATCACACGAATAGATGTGACTTGGAAGGTGCAGAGAAGGGTAAGAGGGCATAAACATTGTTATTTTAAAGAGAGTTATTGTCTCAGCAGTCATGATGTTGTTTAATTAAGCAGAAGAAAAATATTTCCTCGAGCATGAGCAGCTTAAAAGAGGTGAGTCAATATGATATTCTCACGTCTGATTCAGAAGAATT
>NW_010271349.1:3252-60574 GCF_000690775.1 Eurypyga helias
CCAAGGAACCCTCCATAGCAGCCTTGCTGTTGTCATGGTTTAGCCTTATCTGGCAATTAAGTACCACCAGTTGTTCTACTACTCCCCCCATGGTGGAAAAAGGGTCAGAGGGGAAAAAAAAAAAAAAAGGCAAGATTGCAAAAGTTGAGATAAGAACTATTTAATTATATAAATGAAACTTACAGTAATACAAACAATACTACTAATACTACTAAGTAATTAAAACAAATGAAAATACAACATATGACACAGTATCTCACTGTGTGTGGACCAACACAGCCGGATTCCAAACCAGCAAACAAAATCCAAGCGGAGAGAAAACGAACTACACAACCCCGAGTCCAAAAGCCCGAGAGATCAGGGAGAAAGAAAATTCCAAACCTGGAATAAGCCTAAGAAAATAAATTCATTCTCTCTGCTAAAAACCCAACAAAGGACCTATCAGCAATACTATCTGCTAGCCCCCAAAACAACTCTAAACCTCCCACCCCTTCTGGTTACTTTCGTGCCTTGCAAGCTGACCACTGAGCTTGATGTGTCATTGAATGAAACTAGATCTGACTGCCACTGTGAGCTGGCCAGCTCTCTGTAGGACAGCAGCTCATCCCTGCCTGAAACCAGCACAGCTGTGATGCTTTTTGGAGCAGAAGACCATAGATCTGTATGGCCATAAAGTCCATAAAGTATGTCCCACGTATCTAGGGTTGAATTCTTCCTCCTTTGATCAGCAGGTACTTTACAGAGCAGGAATTTCCAACATCATATAAGTCTTATAACAAAGCTGTTCCCCAGACATACCAGGGATTCTGAACAGACAGACCATTCTGACACTGATGAACTCTGCCAATCACACTGAAGCTTTGATACGACATTATCCATCACAAACTGGCAAAAATGCTGATTGGATGTGTGCTGGACTACGGACACAGAGAGGAGAGGGTTTTTTCTGTTTTACTATATATGCTTACTTTAAGGCTAGGTGACCTACCATCCAGAGGTGCTTGCTTGTAGCAGAAGCATAGAGTGACTACTTAAGTTTTGACACCTAAGCTAAAGCAGATGTTGAGTGAGGGCTTCTGATAGAACATATTGGACCAAGGACTGGTGAACAGCAATAGCACTTCTCTTAAAGCCAGACAATGCTTTCATGGCTGAAGATTTCTGAAAACTACAAGTTTCAAATCAAACCTGATTTTTCTGAAAATCCAGAGGAATATCTGTCCATTTCTCATTATGTTTCAATGAAGTTTGGCTTTATTTTAATTGATCAAGTTTTTTTGTTGCAGACATTTATTTTCACATAACTGAAAGTGTTTTCTGCACAGTGCAGCTAAAGTAGTTGTCAAAAATAAAGTGAAGGCAGAGTTGCATCTTAACTAGGAGTGAGAAAAATCTAGCCTAAGTTCAGAAGGTGGATGATCAGTCAGCTCGTCACTCAATTCCTTACCTAGAGCTGCACATATTTATGTATCACATTAAAAGTCAAACAGCTTAAATGAGCAGGAGGTGGAAATGTTTGTTCATGTTTCTTCAGGTAAGGGATTTAGTGCTCCCCACCGCTAGCTATTTTGTAAAACAGGAGGTTCATAATTGTGCCAGGCCTTGTAGACAATTAAATGTGGCTTGAGCAATCTGTGAGTTTGGCATGTAAGGAAAACAAGCAGAGTGTATTGTAACAGGGCTTAGGCTAACAACCACTGTGAATAACTCAGTGATCAGTTGTCTGAAGTGTATGTGGGATTTCACTGCTGAATGTTTAGGTGCTAGGCTGCTTTGACATCTACAGGATTGAAGAAAGGGGCTGGCAATACCAGCAGTCCCTAAATACTTTGTTCTCGAGGCAGCTTAGTACTTCAGTTCTCCTTGCCAAGCTATCCCTCCAAGTGTGTGCATCCCGGGGGACTCTGACTGTGCACAGCTTCTGGCTGGTGTGATGCTTGAGTTTATCATTGTTCGCCAGGGCTGCATTTCTTCCAAGGAATAAACATTCTATTAAGCTATTAAGCTTCAATAATTTCCTTTAAAAAGACAGAACTTCATGGGAGGGAGGGATGTGGGGAAGTGGATACAGCCTAATCAAAGAAAATAGCTAGAAAAAAATAGACTCAATGATTAGTGGAGAAAGGTCGTGCATACCTTGGGCTCCTTCAAAGATCGTGCATTAAAACTGAAACCCACTGAAGGGTTGAGGAAATCAAGGCTGAGAGGTAAAGGAATGTTTTTTGTAGTTGGGCAGTCTTTAGGTAGGCAAAATCACATAGGATGGCTTTGAACAATCTCGTTCATTTGTGCACATGTGTACAAATGTATATATGAAGAAAAGAACTGCCAGTACAGGGAAACTGGGAAACAAGGCTCCACCCTTATTGCAATGGAACAGTTGAAGAGTCTGGCAACAGATTGTATATGAAGTAGATCAAGAAATGAAACACAGCCATAATCCAGCCATTTAAAATTTACAATACATTTAAAATAATAGATTCAAGCTTTACTAATATGCATTTTGATTGACTATACAGTCTCATCTAACTTCGATTACTCCCTCAGGCTCCATACCCCTGGTTAGGAAAAAGTTGGCCTTTACCAGATTACATTACATTGAATTCACTATCTGAGTTACAATTAGATAAAGCACTCTGTTTTGATCCTCTATTCTTCTCATTTACTGGAAAGAAGAGATAAAACCCCTGCAGTCTTGGCTCCTGAGGCTTCCCACACAATAGCATATTGCCTCGCCACAGTGAAATATGCATAATTGCCTAGACTCTTCTCTAAAGATACAATTAGTACCTTGAATCCTGAGGTCTTTTGTTGAAAACAGTAATAGACATTCCAAAACCTCTTCTCACTGTTTCCCCCTTAGTTTCAACAATGCTTTGGTTTGAACAGAAGGATGTGTGAGATATACCTGCTTGTAGGCAGGTAAAGCAGAGAGGTAACATCAGCGTGGACAAGAAAAAGAGTGTAAGGAATTTTGTAGTGGTCAACTGAACTGTCTTCTGGAGAGACACTGGAAGAGAGATTTCCAAGGGAAACAAAGCTTCAGAAATTGGTACTTCAGAAACTGGTATTTTGAATAGGCAGAATAGAAGTAATCCTAATTTCAACAAAGGTTAAATCTTTCCCACACACTTGTCAGTCTTCTTTCTGATACCTTCTACTTTTTTTGGTACATATCTATCTTGGCTTCAGTTCACCCAATGGTACAAAGAGGGATTATCTTTCCAGTATCTGTTTTCACTGAACCTGTCACAAAGAAACCCAAAACAGGCACAATAATGATATAGTTTAAAAATAGTACTAAAAATCTTTGAACTAGAGTATGTTATTTACTGTTATTTTTTTGCTCTGAGAAGATTAATTAAGTAATGTAAGTATTCTGCTATACCATTCAACGCATAAATAAGATGATTTTATAGGATAATATTTCATATCAACACTCCTAAATGAGCACACAATTGTAGGAAAGTCCCAATTCAAGCAGTATCGTGCCTTCCCATGTAACCGTGTACTCAGGTTGGTACATCTACTCGTATCCTATGTGTATGAGTAACCTCCATTACCACTAGGAAGTCCAGGCTACTTGTCCATTAGCAGACTGATCGTTGGTCACTAAGTCACCCAGGCAGAACACAGCAGTTTTTCAGTTCAGTGGGAGTCACTTCGGTGAAATTCTGCACATAGCTTTAGCAGATAAAACTCTTAGCCCCTCAGAAATGAGAATAGGGTAGAAATGATGGAGGATTTGGTGATTAGATTTCAAGTTGTCATTACACAATTACTTCATGCTTCAAATGTCTCTCCCCTCTTGCTTGCAGAAGCTGTAATCATTGCCTTCAAAGCAGTGCGGAATTAGAGAATCTTTGCTGTTGAGTGGCAGTATCCTAAATGTACAACCTTCCCCTGTTGTCAATTCCAAGTCTGCTCTTTCAGTGTCATGTATCCATTCATCCTTATTAAACAGGGCTTTCTGTGTAGTTTAACAAGCAGTCATTTTTTTCCTGCAGTTTTGGCATTGTAGTAGGGAATGGAAGTCCACAGAAATCTTATGCTTCACAGGTAGAATTAAACTACCATTTGAGATTGGTGCAGGATTCACTGAACGTTTCAGAGCGTTAATGTTAAAGGGGAACAAGTTATCTGCTCCAAATCAAGAGGTTCCAGGAAGATTGGTAATTAGGTCTCATCAAATTCCAAAGATGTTGGATACCTTCGGCTATCCATTGAAGCACCACATTAAACGGGGCTCATTTATTAATTTCATGTAGATAATATTGATCTTGAACATTTTATATTTTTAAACTGCTAAATTTTCCGATGATTATTCAAACCTCAGCATTGCAGTTAGAGCCTACAGACTCTTGGTTTTCTTAGTTATCTGAAAAAGGATCTATGGAGTAACCAGAAGTGGAAAAAACATTAGCAGAGAGGAAGGAAGGAAAAATCCACCATGTATGTTCTGGCAGCATCAATTTGACATCATTTCTTCGCTTAGTATATCATTATTTCCTTGCAAGTGCTATCATGTGCTTCCCAGCTAGCATTCTGTATGTGAAATCTTCATGACAGCCCAGTGTATTCTGAATATCACCACCTCTACCCTCTACTTGTGAAATGAGAGCCCTTCCAGGTCGCTTTGCTTCATTAGCATCAGCTTAGGGTTGAGGGTCCCACGGCAGCTTCATGTGTGATTTGACAGGTCATTAAGCTGATCAAATGGACAGCTGCTTCTGAAAAGTTTCACTCCTATTGGTTCGCTTGACTTATCGCTGCACATGTAAAAATCTTACCAGTTTTCTGCCAGTTTAGTTCTTTGAACAGGTAAATTCAGAGAATGTATTAGACAAGTATCACTCGTGGTGCAGAATTAGTAGAACAGCCCTTTTTGCTGTTGAATAGCCTTTCATTAGCCTCATCTGTGTCGTTAAACATCACTCACGGAGGACAATAATTCTGCTGTACGATGGCAACTGCAGTAAAGACCTTCTAGTTAAACTTCATTCTGTGACTTCTCTTCAACTATGACCTAGAGTCCCTCTTCCCTGACCTTTGCTTTCTTCCCTGTTGTCTGTACAAATCTTTCATCCATTTTCTTTACTATAGAGAAAATGCACACATTTACCTGTATCTCATTGATGAGAGGAACAGGAGTTGGGTCTCAGAGCTGGTTCCTTCATTTTTCAAGTTTTCTTTAACACTTTAAGAATTAAATTTCTGGCTTTTACTGACAAATATTTAGCTCTCCATTTAATGACATCATACTTGCTGTGAGAGATTTCTTTCTTGTGTCAAAATTAGTGAAAGCCTGTTGCCTAACATTGGCAACTGCAGTCATCTATTCCAAGTTTCCCCTGTAATATTTAATTTTTAAGACCTAAAAATAACAGAGCTTTAACACTTTAAGAATAAAATTTCTGACTTTTACTGACAAATATTTAGCTCTCCATTTAATGACATCATACTTGCTGTGAGAGATTTCTTTCTTGTGTCAAAATTAGTGAAAGCCTGTTGCCTAACATTGGCAACTGCAGTCATCTATTCCAAGTTTCCCCTGTAATATTTAATTTTTAAGACCTAAAAATAACAGAGCAATTTGTAACTGTTGTCTCCAAGTGGAGTCTAAAGAATTATATTAAGATATATGTTGCTGATCGGTCACTGATATAATGGATTGTAGGTTCACAGAAATGAGGTTAAATATACTAATATGCAACTCAGAAGCTGTCAATTTTCCAGTGACTTTTCTAGACAATGTGATACTTCCAGGCTCAGAATGATGATGGATTTAAAAGGAGCTAGACTAGAATAAATCTCTGATGTGAATCAACTACATCAAAACTTCCACAGAGTTTGATTTACTCTAGTCTTTATCTTCTATCAAGTCCCATCATATTCTGATAGAGTATATCTGCACTAGAGATTGGCATTGGGCCAATACTAATCAACAGAAAAATCCAAGGGGAAAAAAAACAAAACCAAAAGAATAATAAAACCAAAACCAAAACAAACCATAGAAATTGATTCCATCAATTGTTGATTATTTGCCGTATTTTTTTTGTTATGGATGTTAAAGAGTTTTGCAGATATGAATTCCTTCTTCTTTGTTTTGTACCTTTGTAAGGATTTTCAAGGCCTTTAAGGAATATTCTGACAACATGCTAAAGATGAAGAGGAGGGAGGGGGTGTGCTTTATGCTCAATTTCAAGAAAAATTCAGACACAGCAGAAGTCTCTGGTCCTTCTTAGGGTCATGCCTGATCAGGATACCAAAATTTATTGTCTCAGAGCTAATGATCAGTACAGACATTCTCTAGGAATCTAGTAAAAATTGAGGGGTATTGATCACTTTCTCTATGGCAGTTCAATTCGTTTTCTGTGATTAATTGACTCAGTTTACAGAGTAAAGATTTGGAAAGGGCACCCTCACTTCATGCTTATGCCTCCTCTTCATGTGTTTTTTTATCACCTACCTTTTAAAAACTACAGCTATCACACCTTCAGAAGGAAATCAGGAGCAAACTATTTAAAAGAAAAAAAATCCCTTGTACTTCCTTTATCCTTACACATCTGTATAAGGCAGACCAAATGTGAGACTCATGCTCTGCTTTGGATCTACCTGCCAGTTCAGAGAGAATGAGTAGACTAGAAAGTTGTGAGGAATAAGAATTTGTGCAATAGTTTCAGAGAAGAAGAGAGAAAGGGTATATTCGTGTCTTCATTCTAGTCTGTTTTCTAAGAGTCATCTTGAACGTTTACTGACCTCTGAATAACCAAGACAGGAGCTACAATTACCAGGCTACACTAGCCTTCTTTGAGAAGAAAAGCAGCTCTTGCCTTCTGAAAGAGTGCATTTTCAAAAAGAAAAAGAAGTCAGTATAAAAAGCAGTCTAGGATGACAGAGTGGGAAATATTATTTGCTATTTTAAATATATTTTGTATGTAATAATAGAGTTCTGTCTTGTAGAAGATGAAAGTATCGTGATAGTCAGTTGCCACAGAAGTCTCCTGATCTCAGCTGGGTAGGAATCATCCATGTGCATGGAATGAAAGGGACACTTCAGCATCGTACCATCCTCATCCCCCTAAGTGTGTGTCTCTTTTGACCTACCTGTCTAGGCTCTCCCAGATCAATGAGAGAGATAGGCGTGTCCAGAGGATGATTTGCCTAATCACAGCTGTTTATGAAAGGCTGGATAATTACCTTCTCAAAGACACTGTCTCTTTCCATTCACTCTATGAAATGAATGGAAATCTTCATATCTAGTTTGGATTAAATGGATAATAAATTCAAATGGATCCTACTCTACAGAAATTAAAGCAGAATCCAGAACAGCTTCTATTCTTTTTCTCGCTACCTATTAGGTTATTGTGTATGGTAGGGCTAATCCGTTATTTCTATGTAACTAAAGGATTTTAAGATTGATTCAATGTTTCATCTTGTTTTGGTTCATCATCAATCTCAACAGCTGTTTATTCCATTTTATAGCTCAAAGCAAACAAAAGTTATCCTTTAATTGATCCTTTAATGATGTGGTATTTTATAAACTATCAAATGTGTAATAAAAATATTTTATACTGATAATTTTTTTCTTTTTTTTTATATGAGCATTCTGAATATCTCTAAATGGCAACAGCCTTATTGCACAAATGGAAATCTGCTTTGCTTTCCAAACTTTGTTTTTTACTATGGAAAATTAAGAAAACAATTGCTGGACATGGGAGAAACAAGCTTGCCTGAATGTAATTTTAAATTGTATAATACAACGAATATCTTACTGGAATGAGCATTTTGATAGAAGCAACAATTGTTTCAAAGCTTTTCTTGTCTTATATAATACTACTTTCACTGACATTTGTTTCCAGCTGGAAAGCAGAATACTGTTTTTTACTTCAGAACACATTTACAACATTACATTCGAAGGCCTTGCTTGTCCTTGCATTAGCTTCTAGTTGACTTTTACAACCTCAGTATCATACCTTTAGTACACTGGAAATTTCACTCTGCAAATTTTACTATCCTGAACTGAAGTAATTTTCAATATCTTCATCTGAAATTTCCCACACTTGCTCCAGACCTTTTACCAGTCCTAGTTCTACAGTTCATCAGGAAGTATCCTATCTCCAGGATGACTATGTCAGCCCACAGAAGATGCCTGGCAGTGCTAAGTTGCAGCTGATCATCAGCATTATTATTTTTTCAGGTAACTGAATAAGAAAATGTGAGAACAAGATAATGAAGATGGATAGATAACTAATTAATGGATTAAATAAAGACAAGTCAGGGATATGCAACTATATAGAGGTATTCAATGAAAGAACATTCTTTCTACAAGCTTCATACCTCAGGAGAGAAGTATCTGAGTCAGGATATTAAGACCCATTAAAAAAGCTTTAGAGTAGGAACAAGAAAAATATTTGGGAGACACAATATTTCTATACATGATCTTAGGAAAAATTGAAAAATGTAGCTGCTATTGTAATAGATGAAGGAGTTCTATAAAAAATATACTAGATACCTGAAATGAAGCAGAAATTAATATAAGTAAAGACTGTAGTCAGGTTCCTCAAGTGATTAGTAAAAGGATTACGTCAATTTTCAGCAAAGATTTGAAGTGAATTGTATACTGCTGCACAGACTCTCTGAAACAAAAGGGAAAAACTTGAGCTACTATAGGCTTGGATTTTGAAAAGGGCCGAGATCTCTCTTGTGTTATTAGGAAGGTTATTACTACAGCAAAAGTACCATGAAGAAGATTTCCCCCCCCCCAGAAAAAGATCAGATATTACTGAAATTACTGTGATCCTGAAGATCATAGAATCATAGAACGATTTGGGTTGGAACGGATCTTAAAGATCATCTAGTTCCAACTCCCCTGCCATGGGCAGGGACACCTTCCACTAGACCAGGTTGCTCCAAGCCTCATCCAGCCTGGCCTTGAACACTTCCAGGGATGGAGCATCCACAGCTTCTCTGGGCAACCTGTTACAGATGATAGCCAACAGATTTTTTTCAGGAAATCACGAGAGAATGCACAGAATGCACAGAATACTATTGCTTTAGACATAGTTTTGAAAGGAAATATGGGCATTATAATAGTCTCTTTTTTTTTTTTTCAGATGATCATGATTTCGTTTCAGGTACATGTAGAAATGAATAAACAATGTTTAAAATAAAGGACTGTGCTTTTGAAACTAGCTGAACTGTCAACTGGAAGCAGACTAGGTTTGTAGAAACAGAGATAACTGAAATTTTTTCATGGTCAATGAACTGAAATTTTCTTGGAAGGGACTTATTCCTAAATGGATGGGTAGTCAATCAACAGAGATGCTAGTAAATAATTAAGGTACATACTCAAGATGGAAAAAGACGAAAGTCATCAATAAAGAATATTATGTCTTAGAGGTTGATAAGTATAGAGGTGAAGAGAGAATCGAGATTATTAAAAGAAATAACGAAGTACCATTTAACTGAATGTTTGTCTGCTGTTGAAATTTACTCATGACTCAATGTTATGTTGCACTGTTAGAATGTCACATGAAAAGATGCAGGTTTACTTCAAGACTAGAAAAAGGAGGAAAACAAATAGTATAGAGAGCAAGCTCATGCACATCACTATCAAGTGGGAGATTATCAGTTGGAAACAGCTGAGGAAAACAAGGAAGTAGATGTGTTAAATGATCATAGGATGGCAGTAAATCACTAAGGTTTTTCCTATAGAGAAAGCAGATTATTCATATAATGCTGCAAGAAGCTGAGATCTCCTCTAGTACCAGATTCTAACGTTCACAAAATATTAATTCAAACTGGAAAAGAAATAGAGGAGGCCTTCTAAAAAGGTCAAAAAATGGGAGAAGAATGAAAGACCTTCGTTTGTTTAAACGCATAAAAAGAAACCTCAACAGATTGTAAGTTTTTTCTTTGAAAACGTTTGTGGAGAATGAACAGCAGGAGGTGGAAGAGCTACACAGTCTCGAAGACAAAACCAGTGTGCAATTACATGTGTATAACATGGGTACAAGTAAATGTAGACAAATAATTACAGAGGGTTATGTGCTGCAGCAGCTTTTGAGTAATAGTAGTAATGGAGACAAAAGCATGGAGGAATTTAGAAGAACAACTTGCTAAGACTGTTATCCAGGCTGTCTGAGGCAGTTATCAACAAGAGCAGGCAGGTTTCCTTGATGACTTAAGATCTTATTTCTGTTCCTGTGTTCCTAATCATTAAATCATCATGTGAATTATTCTACTAGTTTTGGACCCTGGGCCTGGTTTTGGAATGTGAGGGTTTTAGTATACCACCTGTCCCAAAGGTTGCTTATGCGCTTTTAAATAGTGTCAACTGTGTCTTTCTGCATCTAGGGAAAACAGGAATAGTATTTGTTTATAAAAGTGGATTTTCTGGTACCAAGACCATGGAAACTAGTGTTTATTGTTACTTAAACATAAACTGAATGCCAGAATCAAAGGTAGCTTAACAAAAATGAGTAGGAAATTTGGGATGCAAGTTAGAAATGAAATGTCTCATCAGCAGTCTTTTTGATCTTTTGTGAGGAGAAGTACCCTCCATAAACATAAGCAATTGCATGAACACACCTGAGGGATTCTCTTGAAGCACAATATACAGAAAGTCTTTCATAAATAATAACAACAACAACAAAAAAATCTATCCAAATTGTTGTATGTTCCCAGCGCTTTAAAAAACCTTCCAAATTGATTTAACTTCTTAAATCTTGCATTTATTTTGTACCAGTATAATCACCAGCACTTATCAGTGCTATTTTTGACTACTGGCTGATGCAAAATGTTAGTAAATCTAACCCGAAGAGCTGTATTTTTATAGCTGTTAGGAACTATCAGACATGCCAACATAACTCATTTCAGACAGCTCCACTCTGTGATCACACACAGAGCCATTTTGAATATTTTACTAATTCATTTATCAAACACTAAGTCCCAGCAGTAAGAAACTGAGCAAATGTCTAGGTATCTCTCTGGGTGTCTTGTCATTTTGTTTTGTATGCCAAATAAATTATTGCTGTCTTTTGATTATGGATTCATGAAAGCTCAGAGGAAACTTAATTATAATCTGTACTTAGGAGGCTAGTGTGCTATCTGTATATCTGATTTAGTAGAATTACATAAAATAATTGATTCTGGAGAATAAAGCATTTTTGTAGAAAGAAGATATCACTATATTCAGTGACATCACTGTTGTTTTTCAGCAATGTGTTTTTTTATTCAGGAAACCTACGGGCTGCCACAGAAGCATGCTGCACTGCCTATCCTTTACTATGAGTATGTTTTATTCTCTGACACAATTAATCCACTTCTCAATAACAGCAAAATGTTGCTATTCTTTTATTATTTAATAAAGACACTTCTTCGGTGCCTGTGAATTAGATTCTGAAGAGTGGTAGTGGCTGCTGAAGGCAGAGCATAGTGTGCTGTACGCTGTGTTGACTTCTTTGCTCACTACTCCCATAGACGGCTATGGGAACCAAGGAGGTTCTGTAACTGTGCTTTGGTATCGGTTCTTGTTTATTGTCATAATTTGCCGTTACTGTTTACTAGCAGAACTTCAGGGAAGCCAGCCCAGCAAAGCTGCTCTGCCGCAGAGCGTGTTTCTGAAGGGCGGACAGAGCACGAAGGAGCGTTCAGCCACGGGCTGTCACGCTTGACCCGTGCCCCAAGCAGGTAGCACCCGCCACGGCTGGGCCAGAGCTGAGCAGCTGAGCGACCACAGTGCTCAGAGGGGCTGAAGAACCCCAACAAGAGGCCAGAGATACTGTCTCAGACTGTAAGTGAAGCAGTACATGATTTCCTGCACCTGACTCTTTAACCGATTACATTCCGACTCCTATGCCTGTTTTGCAGGAAAGGCTGTAATCTGCCTTGTATAAACAGGACTAATTCTCTACCCTATCACACCAGTGTTATCAAAGTATAATGCTATTAAAATAGATGAAATTACCTTAGATTAAAATGGGTGTCATGCACTGGAGAATCAGATCCGCAGGAATGAAAGGTTTTCTTTGTGTAAGGGACATGTTCTGAGGCATAACAGATTAGTAAATGCAATTGATGTACTTTCTTGTCACATATTATAATAGCTTCTCATTATTTGTGCTATTTTTAAACAAGCACAGAATTAGACTTTTATCTTTTTTTTCCAATGAACTGAGAATCTCAGTGAGCAAGACGTGTTATACTCATCTAATCCTGTGCATTACAGCCTGCAATATGCCAGACACCGTACAGAAATGTAACAACAGCATATTATGGATGTTTGGCATTACTTTTGTTTTCAAAAATTATATTTTGTCTCTAGACAAAATATGTCTCTAGAGTCTGCAGTTCTCTACATGCTGTTAAAAGTGGCTAGAGTGAAAAACAAAGTACTCCTAAAGGTTTCCTTCTACCTACCGTATGTTGTTAGAAAATTGCTTACATATACAGGTAGCATTTACTAGAACTCTGCAAAACTGCCAAAAATGCTTCAGGTAATCTTCCCGCACACACATAAAAACCACCAGATCTTGAAAAGGGGTAAATGCATCATACATGAATTTTTCATCTCATAAGCCACTGGGAGTGCCTAAGTAGCCTCTAGCAACTATTGTCCAAGAAAGAGAAAGAAAGCATGTGTTTTTGCAGAATAAGGGCTATATGAACAAATGAGGAAACCAGAGGGCAGAAAATATGTTTTCATACAATATGTATGAAATTTGCTGGGCCTTGGCCAAGCTACTGGAGAACATGTGTGTTGTAGATTAGACTAATAACTATTTTCAAGCAACATTTTCAAAAGCGCCAGAAGATGATGCTTTACTTAAAGTTGATAATTTTTAAGGTCCTAGATTACTGGGAACTTGTGAGAATTAAACATTACGTTTGTTAGGAGACCAGCCACTGAGCTCAGCAAGAAGATGAGAAACTTTTTAGAGAATGAAAAATGTGACACATTGGTTGATCTAATATGTCTTTTCCACTTTCCCTTTCTCCCAGTGTTACAAATATGGATTGTATTTCTCCCTTCCCTAAGATATCAACTGTTAATAATTCACTATGATGATTTTGAACATTTTATATTTAAAGTCTGCATACAATCTACTGATTAAATTGCATTATGAATAGTTGGATGAATATATCTTATTTAACAAATTACTTTCTTCTGCCACCACAAATTGTACTTTTGCAGCAAATGACTGGCCATTTTAATAAGAATGAATGTAATTATTTTACCGTCTGTGCTCTTACAGGCTGGTGTACTTCATTTTCATGGAAGAAGTCAGTGCATATTATTGGAAAGGAGGATTTTTGAAGTTGCCATTTGTGCCTATAATTTACAGAAAATTACTTGCCTGGAAATAAATAAGATGTGGGGGATGTCAGTGGAATCACTGAACCCAAAAAGATGTGAATCACTGAGTATTCTTTTTCTGTGCCACAAACCTTATGGTGATATTGTCTCTTGTTATTTTATCAACTACACCAAGAAATAATAACAAAAAAGAAGCTAATATGGGCAAAGAAATCCTAAAGAAAAGATATTAAAATGGACTTCAGTCTCCCTCATGACATGTGAAATCAGACTTGCAAATGGAGACCTTTATTTTGAAACATTTTCTCAGGTTAAGACAAGGTGCTTCTATTTCAAGAGCCTTATAAATCAAGTTGCTGTAAGTCATCTAAGCTGTGGGGGCTGCCTAGGATGCAGTCTTCACCCTCTGAAACTGCAAAGAATGGGCATCAACTGAAGCCTATTTCACCTTGCATTTGCCACGTGGATGTTACTGATAATTATCAGCACTCACATCATACATAATAAAATATTTCATCAGGGTAATGATAGATGACGATTTAAGTGACACGTACAGATGTTAAAATCCCAAAGAAAGTAAGAGCATCATTGAAGCCCTAGAGAATGTCCTCCTTCAGCTACTGTGTGCTAATGTTTTTGTGAAAATTAAATTCAGATTCCAAATTTAGAGATGTTTGAAAGAAATAGCTCTTACCTGCTTTGACCAGAGACCTAGGCAGGTATAACCAATGATCACTGGCCTCTGCATGCACTATAATAGTGACTCTTTGAAAATCACTGAAAAACAGAAAAATTATTTTATTTCTGCAGGTCATATTGGCCTCAGCCTATAAAACCCTCAGGCTACAAGGAAGAGAGTTACTGTATCCTTGCAAACCCACAAATTCAGAGTGCAAATGCAAAAGAGCACAGGAAATGCAGTAGTTCCTTAGGAGTCTCTACTTCATCATCATCTAACCTGATCCTGCTATGCCCTAATTTAGTTCCTTAATCATATAATCATGATGCATATCTTCAAATCTCTTCTTTTTACTTGTTTCACAATATACAAACAAATATGTATTTCCTGAGACAGAGAACTAATGCCGAAACCCAACAGTTACATGAACACTTCTGGAGGTGTAGGTTGTGCATCACCCACATCTTGCATTTTTATTGCAGGAACATTAACAAGTCTGGGGATAAGGATGGAAGGGAGAGGTGGAGCTTCAGCAATTCTGATTTTGAGTGAGAAATCCAGTTTTCTAAAAAGATTTTAATGAAACAGAAACATTCCCATTACAGAAGCTTATATATTTATGTATGTACATGTATTTGTGTGTGTGTGTATATGTGTATGTTTATATAGATTAGTCATTCTGTTTTGCAGCACAATTTTCTTGAAGTGGAAGCAGGTGAAGATCCTTAGATCAGTTCTGCCCTTGATGCTAATCCTGTTCACTAAAAAAGGAAATTACTCTCAGAAAAAAATAGTGATGTCAGGAAAAGTTCCAACTCGAAGAACAATGAGATCTTGGAGACAGAAACTAGTTGAGAGGAGCAGTCACACTCACAAGGCTGCTCAGTTCCAGCTCTTCACCCTCCCTCATTGTTCCTATATATACTTCAGGCATTCCTTAGCGCAATGTCCTAAAATCTATCGATGCAGTTGGTGTGACCTATTGACAGAGCATTGCTGATCTATGTTAATTGGCACAGACAAGCCTGGTGAAGGTGCTGTTTCCATCTGTCACGGCAGGTTATCTTTTTACACCTCAGTATTTTGAACATTGACAAAATTGTTGGTATTAGGTAACTCAGTGTGCTTGAAGAGGCTGTCTGACTCTCCCTCCGCCCAGTTTCACACAATGTTTCTCTAAAATTGTTCTTAGGTTATGACCTTATTGAGTAAGTTTCAATCAAGAGTGAATTTTATGACATTTTGTAAAGCCATGAAAATGAGTATGTATAATGGGAAGCGTGAAACATCTTTAAGTAGCACTACACCGCTAGGAGCTGAAATAGTAAAAGAGCTTACTCTGTTCCATTTCACATTGTGTAAGCTATTAGACTGAGGCGGTGGAAGTACAATTTAATTCCTCTCTTCCAGTACATTAAAGGTATATTTGTTTTTAGCTCCTTTCACTGATGCTGTTTTACATTTTACCCTTTAGCATCCAATAAAAACAAAATAAAAGAGGAAAAGACGGAAGAAGGGAGAAATGAAACTGCTGTAGAAAATAACCTCAGAGAATAAGCCAACTTCGTTTACAATCTAATAAAATATTTTTCATGAGTGTGGAGGGGTGGAAACCACTCTGTAATACCAAGTAATTCAAATCCATTGGGTTGGGAGGAAATGAAAGAGTCAGAAGTCATCGTGTGAGGGGCCACACTTCATGCAACTAAGCTGTACCTGGTGGCTTCAAAATATAGTTAACTGATAATTAGAAGGCAGAAACACAGTAGCCACTATGTTTGATCTGCAAATCAATAAAACTCTACTAAGAACTTTGGTGTTGACTTTTTATTATTCTCTTTCTTTTTTTTTTAGCTGACAGCTCTCCTGGGAACTGCAGTTCGTACCCTGCTCTGATCCAGGTCGGATGTCAGCCTGCCTATCATCAATGATTCATCCAGATAGTCCTAAAAGCCAAAAATTGGCTTCCCTGACCTATAAATATTCTTTCACTTTCTGTGAACCTTCAAGATGTGAACCACTGGTCCACTTCAAACTCATTTACTTCACAGCATTTTCTTGGGTGTAGCTGAATTCTTCTTGACAATATATGGATTTTTAATAATAATTAAAAAAAAATTCTGAGGGACAGCAATAGAAACAATGGACATTTGTGTTTACTCAGTTGTGGTGCACTGGAGAGGTCATTCAAATACACAAATTGGCTTCAAAAAACAATTCAGTAGTTATGTGTGTCTACTGCTTAAATCAAAACTCACCAGTAGAATGGGATAGATATGCATAATATGTCACTTATTATGAAGATGGTGCTTATACAGTTTTGCTAATCTTCTCATCTGTTACAAAGTTGGGTTTTCCTTTTTATCCCTGTCTTCCACTGCCAGCCTAATTTTTTACATAAAATAGCTACACAAACAGGTGAACTGAGACTGAGAGTGTTATGCTTTTTAAATTCAAGTTTTGTCATCAAAGAAAAGGTAAAATAAAATTGATTTTTTTTCTGCTTTATGCAGAACTATGCATCCTTCTTTGTCAACTAACTTAGTTGTTAATCTCTTTCTACCCTTCTGAGGGTCTCAGGGGTGATGTATACATAGGTAAGGATATGTGTTCCTGCTTGAGCACTGAACAGAACAAACACAAAATCTTTATTCTTACCATAGGAGCCAGAAGAGATAGTTTGATTTTCAGAAAGTAATTTTTTAGGTTTACCTGAAAATTCTTTCTCTTGTAGACAGTGGAGATTTAATCAAAAGAGTAAAGATGGCTCTGTGATGGTAACAGACACATCTTTTTCAGCAATTCTGTGAGTCACTGAATTCATTTCCAATGAAATGAAGCTTGGCTGTTCTCCCAGTGTTTTTACACTTGCAGATATGTGAGTCCAACTCTGCATAGACCAATATAATGTGACCTTCATTGCTGTGTACAGCCAGTAAGCAATAATGTAGAAGAAATAAGTCATAAGGGTTTGATTGTGTCACAAAAGTCTTTAAGGATTATGTTTTATGCAAACCCATTCCTACCATTAGTAGGAGTAGTGTGGGAGTTGCTCTGCCTAGAATGCCATTAGCCAGTCTGCTGCTGTTTGAGTGAACCTGAAGAAATCAGTCCCTTTGCTTATATGTGTTTTTTTCGTATTAGGCCAACTTAGAAGGGCCAACCAACAGGCTCAGTACTGGGACACTATCTTCAGTGAGAGATGAACAACACCATGGAGCCTGAGCTTGCTGGGACACTCCAGCTGCTTCCTTTCTGTCTGCCTTCGATGCTTGTTCTCAACATGATGGTATTCAAGTTTAGGGAATTACATTCTGATGCTAACTTTGGGACAGTCAGTGCTGTCTGTTTCTTTCCAGCTAGTCTTGACTTGTCTCAAACAAGGCAAGGTCCAAATAAAAGCTAAGGACTGTGTCAGGAAGCTTAGCACATTCAGCTTTCTAGGTGATTTCAGAGCTTGCTATTCTGCACATGACCTTGTTCCAGGTCATGTGTTTACAAGAAAGCAATCTGGGTAGTACAGAGGTTTATGGCTCAGGAAAGGCTGAGACACACTTCTCACCAACAGTATACAACCATCAGTTAGTACTGATCACCTGTGGCTATCATTTACTTTTTTCTTACTTCTTTTTCATGTATTTTCTTAGTTATAGCTGTCAGATTTTTCCCACCCTGCTAATGTCTCTAATAAAGTACAGCAATGGAAGCAAGTGCGTGTGTGTCTTGCCTCAAAGCTTTTGGAGGCAGAGCTTGGCTGCTTCTTGGCAGCCGGAAGAGCCTTGGGGGAAAAGGTTTGAGGCCACCCAGCTGAGCAGATGTGCAGCAGCAGCTGGGGAGTGCTGTTCCCAGCAGCTCCTCCAGCTGCACTCGTTACCCATTAGTGAGCAGCAGCAGCATTGCTCCATCACGGTGGTGGATCCAACTGCAGGCCTTCTGCTCCCTTCCTAGGAAGAATTCCTTATCTCTCACCAGTCAGCCTCACTCTTCTACTTTATTAATTACAGGCTCAGCTGTGAGTCCTTCCACATGTCCTCTCTGGGAGTAATGGTCCATGAGAAGTCTCATTAGTCTCCCACATGGGTTGCCCACACTGCCAGATCGCTCAGAGGGAAGAGAGCGACTGTTAGCTAAATGCTGCCCTCCTTTCCCACACAGGTGTGCGATGACAGGGCGAGTGAACATGGAGAGATGGGAAGAACTGAGACCATCTCTTCACAGGGCAGTCTTTGCAGACCCAAGCACACAGGGAGGCAATAACAGCAGTACCATGGTGGCTACTTGAGGGCTCTTTGAGCACTCGGTCTATGTCTTACTCCTTAATATCCTAGGCAGTGCCTGAAAGGTTCATTCAGTTCTCCGGGGTGTAGTATGAAGCTACACTAAGTCACAGCTCCCTGCTTCTAACACTGAGAAGTTTACAAACTAACTAATCCTGCAAAGGTGCAGGCGCTGCTGCTCCCGACACACTGCCAATCCATCGGCAGTGTCACTCTACAGTTCAGTTCATGCCTCTTTGCAACATGAGGTCCCACAAGTTTGTTCACAATGACGCATGGATCTGGGGTCATCATCAGGCACACTAACACTGACAACATTGCCTGTTTACTTACATCCTGAAGGTCTGCCATGAGAATTAAACCTTTTCTGCCTGGCTCCCTAGCCTTGTTTTTGACATGGCTGTGAATACTTAAAAACATACACACATAGCACTCACGCATGCACAATGCCACAGGCAGGAAATTGGGGCAGAATAGCAATATGTCGGAATGTCATTTTTTTTTCCTTCCACATTTCATACATTTATATTCCCATACTACATTCCCATTATAAATATACTTGTGTGTCTATCCACACTGCAATTTCTGCATTTCCATTTTAATTATTTTATCTCTGCAGATATCCTCTCACAAACATTCAGGGGTGGCATTATCCAGGACTGAAAATGACAGTGACAAACTATGCAATCTTGGGTGTGATGATTTGAAGTTATTTTCATGGTATTATGTGAAATCACTACAATGAAACAGTCCATACCAGGCACTCTAATAGCATCCTTACCACACTATTAAATCCTATAACTGAAACTTCCTTGCATTTCTGCTGAAAACTAATGCAGCATGAAGACTGGATTATTTCATGTCCGTATACAGGTAGTTCTTTAGGTCACTAAAGTGGGATAAGCCACAATGAAACAGCCGCGGCAAGCTTAGCTTGGAAGGAAACAGAAATTTTGTATTTTGCATGTATGTCCACAATATGAAGACACCTCCTTCCTCTCAAAACACATGGAGACATACACACACAGAGACACCTGTACACACATGCACACCAGCGTGCACACAGAGAGCCATGAAGTTGAACAGATTCATGAATACACGAAGCTGCACACGCACATGGTGCATGAATGCACAGAGCCATGAGTGTGCATTCACCCTGTGCACAGAGGTGTAACCTCACACCCAGCCATGCACACAAGGAGGAGTGCATACGTAGCAAAGCATGAGATTAAAAAAGGGTAGCAGTCCCTCCCAAATTTAAAATTAATTTCCTGCTCTCTTGAATCTACTAGGAATTCATTTTATGTGTTGGACATAACTGGTCTTAATATTTTTTTTTTTTTTTAAATTGAGGTCAAGCCAGATGGAGGGGAATGACAAGTATCCTAAGTTCACAGCAAAGGTACCAGGACTGCTGGAAGAATGAAATTTTGAACTCATTATTTTAACAAGAATTTAGTCCATGACATCGTTAGGTTTAAAATTTCCCTATGGGAAATTATGAGAATAGAATATTTGAGGGCTGGGTCCTACACCTAAATATTCTCCATTGATCTCTTCCCATTCTATGTTTCCTAAAAGAATAGTCACACTGACATAGCCTCTGCAAGAGAAGCTAAGAGAAAAAGAATATGTTAAAAATACTGCCTCTGCCACAGAGCATTTCACTCACTGATCTTGATTTTCTAACAGTGCCAGCCTCCAGCCATTCTTTGTTTATTAGTCGGTGACTTGAAGTCAAATAGGAGTCTTTGAAATACTTCACAGTGAATCTTTCTACTGATGGACAGATCCTTCATGATAAATATGTTTCATCATATTGCCGATGGCTATACGGAATACATAATTATTAATGCATAATTCCCCTATCTGTCTATCTAGATGCAATATAATTGGGTGAATAATTTATAGCAAACAATTTAAAATTTGTGACCATTTTCTATTAGCATATTATCCACAGATACATTATAATTCTCTGAGATGAATTCCTCCTTCAGAATGACTTACTATAATTATGAAAACTTGATATAAAGTCTATTAAGTCAGTAGAAAGTATTTCATTGAATTCTATGAACTCTGGATTAGGCCTATAATTATTAATCTGTAGATAAATCAAAAGAAATTCAATAAAAGTACTCACAGTCATAATTTTCTTTCTAACTCTTTTGATTGGAAATCTTTCATTGCTCTGATTGGATATGCACCTAGGGAAACAGATATACTGTGGACATCCAGCATCACATTTAACTTTTTATTACCCAAGTGCTTTTGAAGTTCCCATCAGGCAATTATTAATCTCTTTACGCATCTAAATATCTCTCTTACATAAGACATGATAATTCTCCATCCTATCACACTACATATGTGACCTTCATGGCCAAGTTTCACAAGCTTCCAGCTTCTAATGCCTTAAGCATTGAACTATGTTTTCTTCCAAAACCAAGGTATTACATGTCCTGCAATAAAACACCAAGCAATATAAGACAATTAAAGGGACATTGCTGATTAAAAGTCCCATTCACTATGATTTTTAGCTAATTCTGATCCAATCCAGAGCCAGGGCAGAAAGACTATTGGAACCAATTATTAATAATTGACAATCTACCTTACCCCAATAGTGAAAGTCACAGGTCTTAGCTTGCCAATACAAAATGCTTGCTTCCAAATGAGCAAATGCTACCAAGAAGAAGAAAAAATAAAATTCAAAGCTGCTTTTTCTCTCTATGGTTTCTTACCTAGATTGGGTTTCATATTTCTTTGAATTAATAATTCTGCTTTCTTTTTTTATTGTGCCTTAAGCAGTCATCTGGCTTCAAAGAACTGCTGTGTTTGCTTTAACTCCTCTGCATTAGAAAATACCTTATTAAAGTAATGATCTAATGGTTTAAAACAGGGCACTTCTAAGCTTAATGGATGCTCATTAACTGTTCATTCATTAGACAATGCTGCTTGTGGTAAATATACCATTAAGTCACTATAACGCATACTGTTAACTGCCAGCATGAATTGAAAGTCACGTGGGCCAGTATCCCCATGTATCATACCATCTTGAATAGTTATGCCTTGAAGTATTGCTGTCCTGCAATTTCACGTATTGAAAGCTGTGATTTATAATCACTACGATAATGTTGTTTGATTTCCAACCTAGGTATTTTGTGTCTACTAGACTGCTGTAAAGAAGATGCCCTAGTTATCCAGTGTGAGGGTTATTGACACATTTTCTTCCATAAAGCTGAACCTTCAAATGAGCTGAGAACAGGTCTGTAGGAAGGGAGATCACAAATTACTTTCAAAGGAAATCTTGAGACCAGTGGAAACTGGCATACTTTGGGTTATCTTTTGGGGTCTGTGTATTCAAGACTCTGGTTTTGATAACCTGTATTAAGATCTCCATAGAGGAAACCATGCACACTGTATGTCTGTGTAGTCCTGTAATACAGTATTGCTATTGCTAGTAACAAGTTGTGTGATTTTTACTGAGTTTTCAGGGCCTCAGGAGTGAGGCTTGCTAGGCTTGGTCTGCCTGAACTTGGCCAGCCTGCAGCTTTGTTTTAATTGGTTTAAATTAATTTAATTAGTTTTAATTGATTATAATTGGTTTAACTCTCACTCTTCCTCAGAATGGAACCGCTGAGCTTAGGACTCAGAGGAACAGCAGAAAGATGAACATAACACCAGGTAAAAGGGTGTGTATAAAAGGTTTAATTTATTTTGATATTTATTATTGAAACATTTTCTGTATTTTTTCTCTTCTTATAATACTTGCACCTGAACTTAAAATAATACTTTGATTAGATTGTTAAGATTTCAATTATACTAGCAGTAAATTCTTGGGTTAAGGTAGGTTTCCTCCTTGCCTATAAGCAAGAGTTTGAGCATGACCAGGGCATTACCATGAGGAATGACAGTGGTATGTCAGTGCCTTGATTGTGTTTTTCTACCTCACGTCTCCCAGCACCTATCATCTACCTGGGAAACAACAACTTCCATACACACAGGTACTTGTACTTTATAGATCTGTTTTCTTACAACCAAAGGGTGTGGGATTTTCAAAGCTACAGACAATGGCTAAATCAATATTTCTTCAGTGTCCAGTGTGCCAGCAAGGTGTGCGTTGCTCTCCAACACAGAATCAGTCTATTAACCAACTGTTGTTCCCTGGGGCATGTCTCAATACTGAAGTCATGTATTCAAAATCAATCATGTAACTGAAAAAAAGATTGACCTGCATTTACTATGAGTCATATAGAGTCTGTCTTCTTAGAAAGGTACTTCTTTCTTCTAAGGCCTGTAATACATTTTAGATGTTGTGTCAGCTTAAAGCTGGATCTTGTTCTTGATGACTAACTCCCTGATCATCTATCGGTACACTCAGGCCAACTCACTCTGGCTAAAGCTTGGACTTAGACAGATCTCTCCCAGAAGAGGAGAGACATATCTGAACTCAACACACACCCCTTCAGTCAGTCTGGACAAAATTAGCTGGAATTAAGTGAAGTGGAGAAGCTGAACCCTTGCTTGGATATAAGGTGGTTTCTTTATATGCCGTGGCAAAATGTGTAACAGTAAATTCTCTTGCCTTGCCTTGTTCTTAGCCTCCAGTGCACCTAGTCCATCCTTACAGCTCATTTCCACCTCTCACACAGCCTCCTGCCTGAAGGCTCTTGGAAGGTACCACAACTTGCATAACCTCTGCTCTTTACTCGAAGGACCCTGGTAGTCAGGTCCATGGGGTTGGTATGCATTGCATATGGTCTTTAGCTCATGCACAGGAGGACAATGATCCTGGGATCCGAGGGCTCAGAGTTTCACCCCTTCTGTCTTCATGCATCTCCCAGCGGTTTAAGCTGAACATATCTTGCATAACCCTTTACTTTATGTTTTATACTTCTTTACTCGAAGGACCCTGGTAGTCAGGTCCATGGGGTTGGTATGCATTGCATATGGTCTTTAGCTCATGCGCAGGAGGATAATGCTCC
This sequence comes from Eurypyga helias, assembly GCF_000690775.1. Taxonomy (NCBI): domain Eukaryota; kingdom Metazoa; phylum Chordata; class Aves; order Eurypygiformes; family Eurypygidae; genus Eurypyga; species Eurypyga helias. The sequence goes on from NW_010271349.1 coordinate 26,509, forward strand.
TGGGATCCGAGGGCTCAGAGTTTCACCCCTTCTGTCTTCATGCATCTCCCAGCGGTTTAAGCTGAACATATCTGGCAATTCCAGAGGAATTACACTGTTTTAATTTGCATAGCATCTATTTCTTTGAAACTGAGGCGCAGATTTTCAAAGAAATTCATGAAGGATGAAATTGCTGAGTAACTGGGATTAATTTGATCTAATGCTGTCTGAAATTCTTTGAAGTTCAGGCAAGCAAAAGTCAGACAGGAAAAGCACTATGCTACAGAATTAATCAAAATTTATCTGCAATTCTTTCTTCTTGTTGATTTCTTACAACTTATTTTTAACTTGGTTGTGTCCTTGGTTCTCAGCTAAATAGCGGCTGTTAGGAAATATGCAGGAGCTACTTCCACGATTAGCTGAGCAGGTGCCTCAGTCTTATTGGGATGAGCAAACAGATTTCACAAAAGCAGATGGTTTTCTTCTTTTCTTTGGTCCTCCCTCTAGCCCTGTGAAATGTCTAGCAGACCTCTGCACCAACATAGGAGAGAGTAAGGAATTACCAGTTGTGTCTTGTCTGGATGCTCTCTCATGGAAGCCAAAAAGCATTTTCCCAGAGGTAAATTAATTCTTCTCTCAGACCCATTCAACTACCCTCTCGAGTGCATTCCAGGGTTTCTAACTGCATTTCCTTTTGTACCCGCCTCTTATCCATCAGCCAGTTGTCAACTCAATTGATCCAAACTGCAGAAGCAAATTACATACAACAAATTTGTGATTGTCTTGTCCTAAAACACCCTGAGAAAATTTCAACATGTACACTTTGAGAACAGACTCTACAACTGTGTGATGTAAAATTTGATCTAAACTGAGGATCTCTGCCCATAACACCCAGCCCACTTCATGAGATGAATTACATGACTGAAGCCCTTTTTCCCCCAATTGCCCTTCTTTTTGGGATACTATGGTTCATGATTTTACTCTTCTTTCCTTTCTTAATTTAATATATTAAATTCACTTATATTCTTACAACTGACTGATTTTCCAAGTGTCTGTTTTGTGGATAACATATTGATATATTTTGAAAATCAATAGAAAGAGAATTAAACTGAAAATAAGTCAGGCACCTCAATCATATAAGTGTGACACTACATAAACTTTTACTTCAACCTATGTAATTCATGGGCCTAAGGTCACAAACCAGACTTCTCTCTTCATTTGCCTGCCTTCCATCTTAGTTTTTGGATTATAGCATGTATGGAATCTTATATTTATATAAAATTATATGATATATGGAGCCTTGTGATAGGGGACTCACGTTAGTTGCCGGTTGGGGCTCAACCACAACACAAGTGAAATACTTAAACCTATGTCAGTTAAGACTAATGCTAAATCTAAACTAATATCCCAAAAGCAAGTGGCTTGCTGAAAATGAAGAGAGAGAAACTGTTCTCTATAAAACACTCTTAAGTAAAATCAAATCCAATATAATCCTTTTACTAAGTAATTTTTGACAGTTCAGTCATGTGCATTTCTCCTGAAAGAAGACTTGTTTATTTTAAGCTCTCTGAAAGACAATTTGTGTAACAATGATCTTCTCATAGAACTAGATTGATTTGCCATTTTTAAAAAAAGTATCTCCATAAGCAGTTTTCATAACAGGTGTTTACATAATTATTTCCAGATTCCATGGAGACTTAAGGCAGGACAAGCTCGTCCCCTGTATAGATTTCTGCCCTGACATCTATGCTCTCACTCTTGAGCCTCAATTGTACTGTTTGATGGTTTTGGCCAGCCATCAGTCAGATAACACCTACTCCTGTGGGTCTCTGGAGATGAGGAAAGTCTGCAAGATTTTGACTAACCAGAGAGAAATGGTGAACTTTCCTTATAAAAGAATCTCAGGAATCTTGCTCTACTTCTGCAGGAATATCCAGTCAATCTTAATATAATGTTGGCTATAAGATTTAAATGTTATTTAACTGCTACTTCATCCATTAAGGAAGTGAGATTAAAGAGATGGTGGTAGGAAATTTGAGAATACTAAAACATTTATGACACTCTTATAGAAATGATACATGGAAAGACCTATTATATCTAATTACACATGTTCTTTCCTGTATTCACTGGGTTATATGCTATAATTCTCTATTTATGCTCAGTAGGAGCCTGTGAATATGTTGACTTGTAAGCTACAGTTAGTTTTAGAGCAAGTAACATGAAGGTTTCTCAGCATGGCTTTCCAGTCTCTGTAGCCATGTTCATTTGAGCACACTAGAGGTGATTCAACATCATGTTAGAGCAGCTTTGCATGACTGTGTCTCAACATGGGGTAGGAAAAGCTTTGTGGTTTACACACCTCATATTTCTGTGCACACATTCGTGGAATCATAGAATGGTTTAGGTTGGAAAGAACCTTAAAGATCATCTAGTTCCAGCCCCCCTGCCATGGGCAGGGACACCTTCCACTAGACCAGGTTGCTCAAAGCCTCATCCAGCCTGGCCTTGAAGACAGCCAGGGTTGGGCACCACCACCTGGGCAAACTGTTCCAGTGTCTCATCATTCTGGGAAGAATTTTTTCCTGATCTAAATCTACTCTCTTTACATTTAAATGCATTACCTCTTGTCTTGTCACTAGAGGCCCTTGTAAAATGTCAACCTCCAGCTTCCTTGTAGGCCCCTTCAGGTACTGGAAGGCTGCAATAAGGTCTCCCTGGAGCCTTCTCTTCTCCAGGCTGAACGAGCCCAAATCAGCCTCTCTTCACAGGTGAGGGTGCTCCATCCATCTGATGACCTTCGTGACATCCTCTGGACAGATCCCTGTCCTTCTTATGTTTGGAACCCCAGAACATTAGTTTTGTGCTCCCTACATATTGGTCCTTGAAAAAAAAACTTCCCTTGTTAGGGAAGAAGGAGGATCAGATCTACTTCAAAGCTTTCTCCTCAGCTACTGGAGTATTTATAAGAATTGGTTCATGCTCATCTTACTTAATATGCTATCAATTTGTTTATGACTTTTCTCCATTCCCTGTCTTCACTGGCATAGACATGAAAGGGTCATTTTGGCATCTAGTTTATCAGACATGCATCAGAGCTGAGCATCAAATAAACTTTTATCCAGATTTCTTCAGCTGGTTTAAATCTTAAATCTTTCCCTTCCAATCTCTTCTAGAATCTCTGGCCCTTCTTAGGAAATATTTCATAAAGTACCTTACTACTACAAAAGAGATTTTCGCCAAGGTGTGTTTCCATGATTGGCATGGTGATGTGCCTTCCAGTTCTTTGAACCTGAACTTTACTGTTGCCTTCTCTGGTCAAACACATCTCTCCTGCTTCTGTTGGAATTTTTTCTGAACAATCATCCATCCTAAAAGTGTACCATGAACTCTTGTCGTTAGACTCATTGCTGGTGAGGCAAACAACCGGTATTATTTCATTAATGCTGAGACTAGCACCAATTCATATGAATAGTCTTTTCACCTTCTGATGGGGCCTATGACAGCGCTTAAAGCTTCTGAAATCCAAGCAGCTCTCCTTGGCATTCCCTTCAAATCCTGTACCAGTGATGAATGAATTAATTTTCTGGATTGTCCTGTTGCAAGGGTCAGCTCAGACTCTATCTAAAAAAGGACAGGACCTAGCATTTGCACAGTTGTTCCCATGTCAGATACACAGATTTATGTGGGTTGTGACAGGAAATATCGACAGTAAATCTGTGTCTGGAATCAGATGTCTTTGCACGACCTCTAACTATAGTTCCCACTGAACAAGGTGGCTGTGTCACCTGTGCTAGTGACTTCATGTGCATCAATGACCATTTCTGGAATTTAGTAGTTACTACTGTAGGCTCTTGGGGCAGATAAAGGATCATGGCCATTTTTATCTGTCTCTAGAGCATGAAGTAAAAATGTTAAAATTGTCAATATGCATGATTCCAATTACATGCCTTGCTGAGGAATTACAGCAATTTTTGTTGGCTCTGAACTGAGATCATTCTGTGTTGACCTCCTTGTCTCTGTGCTACGTAACTATGCCACTTGGGGTGACTATTGTTTTATACCATTCTTCCTTTTGCTCAAGGAAGTTGTTACCTGTGTGACAAAAAAAAAAAGAAAAAAGAAGAAGAAAAAGAAAAGTGTAAAAGTGTTTCAAATTACTTTCATTTGCTACAATTGCAGACCTTATGATTTAGTAAAAGTATGTCTGTGTGTGCATGTACGCATCCATGTATGTTCAGCTGTCTGTGTGGGTACAGTGTTTGGCAAAATAAAGCAATTCCACTCTATGTTCTAGAGTTGCTTTAGCGACGCTTTCATACACAAGGAAATAATTTCAGAAATTAAAACTTGGGAATAAAAAATGTTGTGTCTGTACAGCAAATTGTACTTTCTCTTTCTTGATCAATACATTTCAATGGCACTTAACACAGACGGCCATGGCAGGGGGGTTGGAACTAGATGATCTTTAAGGTCCCTTCCAACCCAAACTATTCTATCATTCTATGATATCCTAAGCCTGATGGGAAGAATTAGAACTCTACCGAGACATGGGCAATGGTGCCTATATCATTGATGACCTCCGTTGAGAACTCTTAAACTGCCTAAGGAGATTCCTTACTGTCAGGATGTTCTCTTCCCTTGACAGTTCAAAACCACTCTAAAGAAAGAACTTTTTTTTCTGGAAAAAATTGATCCTTGTCTTAGACAAATTTATATATGGATTAAAAAAAGGTATAGTAGTTTAAAAAAAATTCCATGGAACAGGGAAAATTAATTAGAGATGTTGAGTTAGAAGATATTTTGTGGAGTAGATCTGCCATCAATACACCATATTATGATAATAAAATCTGATCCATGTATTAAAAGTGTCTGAAAGTTTCCACTTAGATTTACATTGCCAGGCATGGGTAAACTATTTACAAAGTCTTGTCTGTTTTGGAAAACTTGTCTCTCAGTGTCGTATTCCAGAGTTCCTATCCAGATACTTGAGAAAGATTGGTTTAATTTTGCTATCGCACTGACGCTTTCATTCATTTGTCCTCAATTTAATCTGATCTTAATTCACTCCCTGTGACCTGGCTATAACAGCAAAGCATGACGGCCATCCTGAATGAGATTTTTCGTGAGATTGTGATTTCTATAATCAGTAATGGATCAGCTCCAACAAAGGACATCTAAATCTTAAAGCCAGTTAACCTGTATATGTTGCTTATATGACTTCAGAAAAAGATGAGACATGGATTCATGACACAAACTTCAAGTACCTAAGCAAACCATAAGATGATAGACATTTAGGCTTCAGTAAGACATTATGGACCTCACTATAGAAAACAGCAGGAGTGTGGTCCTTAAGAGGGTGAATCCGTCCTCCTAAGACCTAAATTGTTTTCTAATTGTTTTCTGAGTGCACCGGTTTATCTAATACACACAGATCTTGCTCAACTGGCAAGATCATAACTGCTCTCCCAGATTCATCATGTCTATCACCCACATAAATGAAATGTGATGATTCCAGGGCTTGATGTTTCAGAAGGCACATCTAAAAAGACTGCGTAAGAAGGCAGGTGCTTAATGGGAAACAGTAGCCACAGGTGTGTGGAGGCATCTCAATATCCCTAATTTACAAACTGTGGTTGAAGAAATACCCTATTGGAATGTCTTGGAAGAACTGAGTAGCATTCCTTCCCCTTCAGAGGAAAGACAAGAATTGATGGACTCTGTCTGGGAGCTAAAAAGATCTCTTTCTTCGTTGTTTGTGAAGATGGTTTAGAACACAAGAGATTGTTGACAAGGAAGGCCTTAAAAAGCAAGCAGAAGGTAAGAATATTTTTGTACTTTTAACAGAGAAGGTGAGAGGGCATAGTATACATTGTTTACCATACAATAATTGTATAGAAACAACACATATATTATGTTCCTGAGTCTTTTTCATTACTGCTTATGATAATTTTTATTTAAACCTTGAAAATTAAATTATAATTGAATTCTTTTTAATGAGGACAATGACCGAGCTCCCATGCATTCTTAAATATATATATGTTGTTTTGTGGCAGGCGTCCTTTCAGAGCTAAGACCAAGAAAATGGTGTAGCTCTGGGTTTATAGAAAATACTAGTGAAGCAGAAATAAAAAAACATCTGCAGAAACAGGTTATATCTGACCTGAAGGAGAAAATGAAGAACTTTTAGAGTTGACACAGCAGAAGACAGAGAGCCAGAGGACATTTTAGAAGCCTTCGAAACAAGAGACTTAGAAGAGGATATTAGAGTAGTGGTCTAGACAAGTGTCTAGGAAAGCATCAAATAGAGCCAAAGGACAGATGCACTTATGACTTGCAGGATGATGAAGATGGAGTGATATCAAATGGAAAAAAAAATGCTGAAATCTAATGAGAGGCTCAGAGAGAACAGGCAGAACTAAGAGCTGACACTGTATGCAAGATGGGGCAGCCAGGATGCAACGGTTATCGTTAGTGTCTCATATTATAAGGTGACACAATGCCAAGGAAGCAAACTTGAGCTCTCACACAGTGGAGTTGTTTGCATACAGCTTAATTAGCACAAGGACTTCAATGCATCCAAACGAAAAACTTCACCTCTGGGCTTGTTCTCATACCAAGGTTATCACACTGTGACATTCTACATAAAATTAGCTGGAAAGAGTAAGCTTGCCTGAGGTCCTATTCTGCTTTTTCCCAGCAGAGTTTCTGTTACTCTTGTCACAAACTGACTACATACAGATTATCCTCTTTTCCCCAAGGTTTTCTTTGTCTTTTCTTATCCCAGCCTTTTATAATCCCAGGGTTGTGCAGGTGCCATACATAATCTTCTGTGTTATCAGGAAACAGCACTGCAGGGTTCCATTTAACCAGCACAAGCTGTCATCTTCCATTGCTGCAGTTTTATAACTATAAAAAGGCAATTATACATACTGTGACAATACTGATGACTGCACCTTGAAAGGCTGAAAAAATTATTTGTGACTTCCGTCATGTGGGGTTATGGTAGCTTAAAGGTGAAAGTTTGAAGTTCAGTGTGATGCCGAATTTGCCCCAAAAGGCTAGATAGTAACTGCTCAGAGACCAAATTTTCAAGTCTGTAAGCAGGAGGTATTTATTAACAATGCGTTGGGGAACCCTCCAGGCCACCCTGGACAAAGGGTTCCAACGATTAACAATACATGCAGTCCTTTTATACAAATTTGAGCATAGGTTACATCATTTTTACATGCATATTCATATATAGGTGGAGTACAGGCGGAGTCTTCTATTTTGGGGAGTCTTCTGATGGGAGTTCCTGTGTCTTCATCAGGAGCGGGGGGGGTCGCCTTGGGAGTCTTTCTCGGGTTAAACTTTGAACTTTTCCTAATTTGGGTAGTTTCCTGGTGTACGTGGCATGGTCTCTGTGACTTAGCAGAAGCTACTGGGTCGCACTGACATCATTGGTTTGATAAGTTACCTTGGTTGTTTGCTTTACGTGTTGCCCTTGGCTTGAGCACAATTTATCTGTACTTTGTAATCCTGCTGACCGCCCAACTCGTCCTTGCGATTTTTAGTGTTCTTTCCTGTTTATTACCTCCATGATTTCTTAATGCTAAGCCTTTTCATAGTGTCTTACATTTTTACATTTTAACCCCTCATTTCTCGAAGACTGCTTGCTTTAAGTGGCTTCAAGTGCCTAAAATGTAGCCATACTTCCCAAATGAAACATTTTGTTACAGATACTTTTTTCTGTAAGATATGTCGTGAAAGTGTTGTCTTCTGTATGGTAAATTACTTTCATCCAAGGTATTTATTTACTTTGAGCTTGCTGTTACACTCCTTAAAAAGTATGTGAGTTCCTTATGACATCACTCAGCATCATATGGCAATAAACCATCATTCACTGCCAGACCTCTCCTAGTATAGTCTTCTCTCCACAACCTGAGTTTTGCAGCTGTGTGCTCTTCATTTGGTGTGCAAGTCAGATGAATGACTACAGTATCTGTCTTGGTAATGTGACTGCTCAGGCAGCTACAGCTAAGGACAAAACTGGAGATATAAGTCATTAGTTGCATTAGCTGTCAGGTCTATTGTTGTTATTGTTATTACAAACTACACAGAAAGACCATAATTATTCAAATAAAATCCCTGGCATAATCAGAAAATAGTGTGTCTTCACAACACTGGTACATTTACTGTGTGAAGTCTTCAGATAAACTTTAAATGTGCTGCATCATCAGCTGAAGTGTACAGTCATAATGTGAAGTGGAAATTTCACATCAGCTTTACACTGTGTCTTCACATATGTCTTCATGTAAATATTGTCAAGGAAGTTGGGAAACCTCATTCACCCCTACGATGTCCAACCTCTTATACCTTACATTCTGCCATGTTTTCAGGAAGAATTCGACACAACTGAAGCTGGATTAAACAAATAACTAAAAAATCCCATCAATCAACAGATGAAAGCCACACCATTTTAATTAGCACTCAGAGGTCACAGGATTGAGTCTTACCTCTTCTTTCCACTAATGTCATGGGAAGTTGCACATACTAATTATCAAAAAGTGCCTACCATGCTAGCAGTGTACAATAACTAGTTCAGTTTCTGACAGGAGATAGGCAGTGATCCAACATGAACATCCTGATGCTGATTTCAGCAAGAATCTAAATGGTACTTTGGCATGCACTCCACGTCTTTATGTTGCTGGAGAAACTTAAGAGAGAAGGGTCACAACCCAGACTTCTTCAGGACAGGATGAAGGAAACCAGCTTCAGTCCCCAAAATCTCAAACAAAAGGCGTGAATCAATCATTATTATCATTTGAATATTTGGCGGTATAAGTGAAAATCTTACTAAAATATTTGTGCTTTATGTAACACAATACGGTACTCCCTTGATACTTTCATACTCTAAAACTAAGGATTTTTATTTCCCTTTCATGGGCTATAACTACCACTTATTTCCCCCAGTAAAATACATGCAAGATGTTGAATAGGTAAATGGACACATAAGATATTGATTTTCATCAGCATTCCCTCCAGTATAAATCATAATATAATGGATGAAGGTCATCCTTATGTTAATATTGCCTTGTTTCATACTGGCAAGGTCAGTATTTGTATGGTTTATCTAGTTCATGAACGCTATGCATGTCAATTAAAACTGCTTGTAGGCAGCTTTAGCCTGTGCACCTGACAGAAAAGCAGAATTATTTGCAGTGTACCAATGATCTGATGCATTTTTCTTGATTTTTATTAACTATTTTCTCTTCTGGAAATCCTCCCAGAGCTTACCAAGTTTTCCTGTGCCTACAGCATCCCAAAATAAAATACTGACTTCTGCTAGCTTACACATTGTAATCATGCATGTTAAGACCAATCTTTGAAGAAATTGATTCATTTATGACCTTCTGGATCTCAGTCCTGAGGCTATGCTCATATATATGCAAGCTTTTGCTATCTAGGGGAAGAGTGGTCTCACACAATTTATAGGTATCCAATCAGATACCTACAGAGGAATCATTATCAAGACATCTTATAAAGTCAGGAGAGAGCAGCATAATTCACTAGTATGAATCTAATTTTGATTCATCTTCTAGAAGACCAGTGTCTCCCCATTGGCTACAGAGGGAACATAGAAAGACCAGCTTTCTAATTTTGGCACCTAATTTATATAACTAAAATAAGGTGATGTGATTACCCTCTAAAGACTGAATTCATCTACCATAAATTAACCATCTGGAGGTTTTAGATGATTAAGTATCAATCCATGATTCATTCTGCCTATCCTCAGCCCTCAGTCAATATCAACATCTGTTATTCATCCAGATTTAGGCAAGTGAAAGTCCATAGATATTTAAACTGCCTATTTTGTTTATCTATCTGCAGAACTCTCCTGCTCTGCCCAAAATGGACATCTAGCCCTTAGTAAAGTCCAGTTGTGATTAATCCTCCTAAGTACAGCTGTCAAAATCCTAAAACTCTCTGAATGCTAGACAGATCTTAATTCTTACTGAACCTCATACTCTCATAAATAGCTAGTAATGGATGGTCTCAAACTGAAATGCTCACCTTGTTGCACTCAGCCTTGGCCTCCTCCAGCTCATCTTGACCTTGGAGTTATCAGGCAGTGAAATCAGAGAGGCAGAACAGGTAGTGAGACAACAGACAGATTTTTTTCCCTAGGATATATTAAACATTCTCTGGGCATCCTGGCCCACTCTCCTTGTAGTGGATGGCCTTTCTATTTTAATTAGCTCTGCCATTTTCATCCTATGGGTCTTAATATATCCGTATTTTGCCACTGACAGTGTCAAAGTGCAGTACTTATTTAACTTTGGCGCTGTCTGGTCATCTAGTGATAGACTATGGCAAGCAGCAAGTGACTTCTATTTTTGGATTCCCAGTCTCAAATAATGGAGATGCTGGGTGAGGGATGGGTTGTTGCTTGCACATACCCTTGGCTAAAGGAGGAGAGAAACACTGGCATTCACAAAACCATTTTGCTGGCCTTCAATCACCATCTGCATGGGTCAGACAAAAAGCCAGACACATCATTCAGGATGAAATCCTATCAGTACAAAGTATTGCAGTGGCTAGAGAGGGGAATTGGCTGTCTGGCCTGGGGAAATAACAACACAACTAAAAGCAGCCATCTACCTTCAGGAGCTGATTTATTCATAGAATCGTAGAATCACAGAATCATAGAATCATACAATGGTTTGGGTTGGTAGAGAACTTAAAGATCCTGTACTTCCAACGCCCCTGCCATGGGCAGGGACACCTTCCACTAGACCAGGTTGCTCAAAGTCCCATCCAACCTGATCTTGAAAACTTCCAGGGATGGGTCATCCACAGCTTCTCTGGGCAACCTGTTGCAGTGCCTCACCACCCTCTCCATGAAGAAATTTTTCCTGATACCTAATCTAAATCTCCCCATTTTCAATTTAAATCTGTTACGCCTTTTCCTATCACTACAGACCCTTCTAAAAATTCCCCCTCCAGATTTCCTGTAGGCCCCTTCAGGTACTGGACAGCTGCTATAAGGTCTCCTCAGATCTTTCTCTTCTCCAGGTTGAACAAGAAAAGAAGAAAAGGTTCCCCTTGGGTCATGTCATTTAGGAGAAATTAACCTATCCTTAAATTCATGCAAAATTTCCTCTAATGATTTCTGGATCAATCAGTCCTGTTCCATAAAAAATGTATTTAGTCAAGTCTTAGAAATGCATGGTTGATGTATCACAAAGCCTTTTAGTATTTTTCATTACACTGGTTGGAGGGATCCAATGAAATAATAAAATGCAGATGCATGGTAAAGCAGAACACACTTCCAGTACACTTCTGTGAAACTCATTTGTATGGAAATGTGAACAGGGAGCTTCATATCTCTTACAGAGACAAAAAATAATTGCTTCAAAACAATTTCACAAATTAAGATCCTGGAAAATAACTTTGTTCTTGTGCCATATCCTTAGAGCATACTTATGATAAGGGATTTCAAGTCATGAGGTGACTATGATTTGAACTTGTTACATTGTATTTAACATACAAGTAATATGGGCATAGCTCTGTTACAAGGCCAAAAAACAGATGCTTACTTTCAAAACAATACATTTCTGAGTATTATTCTCCCAACAGAAACAGCAAGTCTAAATAAAAATCTTGTGATATACATTGATATTGATGTAAGCAACAGATTACTTCAGTGAGAGATGCAGCCATACGGTATTCAGTTGGTATCACCTAGATATAAAGGGACAGATGTGGAGAATAAAGGTATGATTATAACAGCAAAACTCTTCATGCTGATGTTTATAATACTACCTGAATAAACTCTTTCCATAAAAAATGTCTTGGTGGCAAAACATTGCACAGATCTTTCTGCATCCTTGAGGCTTTTTCTGTGGATATTGCCACTTTAAAAGATGGTAATGTTCAGGTAAAATTCTACCTAAAACTTTTCTTGCACTCCTCTTTTGTGGGTGTCACTTTATTGGTTAGATGGCTTTCTTCCATGAGATAAAAAAGTATAAAAGCCAAGTTAGTGGACACCATCCTTGGAGGACTCACAGCAGCATCTTACAGTCAGACCATCAAGTTTAAAAGTTGTTCATTTATGCAATCTGCATTAAAACTATTTTTTCCTGTTAAAATCTTGCATTTAATTGAAAATATGATTTTTCCCTCAACAGGTTTACCTTCATTTCTGTGAGCAGCCACAAGTTATCCCTTTTTCAACAACCTCTTTGAAAAGACAATTCCCACTAGTTAAAATCACACCCTAAGGAGAAGATCAGCAAACTGTTTGTTGTACCTAAGTTCTCACAGAAAAAAGATGTTGCGAAAACTGCTATTTTACCTAGAAGGTCTGCAACATTTTTTGAAATTAGTTTCTGTTTAAGCTTTTCCCTTCACAGATTTAAATTCATGACTTTTTTTTTTTTGTTTGTTTTATTCCTCCATTCATGTATGAGCAAAAATAAATACGATAAATTGCCTCTGGGCATTAAACTATCATAGACAGAATCAAAGTATCATTGGTATTTGTTATCTTGAGGGTGAAATAGATAGAAAGATGAGTTTAAGATGAGTTTACCTTTTAGAGAATAGGTATTTGCTTAATTTTCTTTGACTCATGCACTGTTGTTGTTTATAGCTTCGAAGTAGCGAGAAAAGGAAGTGTTTTAACTGTGGTGTATAGTATATGTATAAATCTATAAAGATGGTTTGAATTCATATTTGGTTTTATTTGAAGTTCATCAAATCAAGAGCCATGAAAACTTAATGATATGCCTTTTCCTGAATAATGGAACTAAAACAGGGACACAATAGGAAAGAAATGTAAACAATACTCAGTTGTCTAGGGAGCACTATTACTTCCTTGAGTCAAGTGAAACATGCTTGATGGTGGGAACTAAACAAGTAGTTCCAAAAATAGTTAGACATTTATTAAGACTGAAGACTCTTCAATTAGTCCAAACTTAAGCAGTTTGTGACAAAAGACTAAAGGGTAACTTCAGAGTTAAATCCCTTTATTTTGCTCTGGCTGCTAGGCAGATTCCTGGAGAATTGTGCAGGAGGTTTGCAGCCCAGAATCCAGATTGAATGCACAGCCGATTAGATAAGCAATATAAAAATGATGAAGACTGAATGATGTCTTGATCATGCTGTGAAACCAGCAACAATGTTAATTTTCATTTTAAATAATTTACATAGTTCAGCCCCCCCTAGTTTTGTTGGACAGATATCCAAATTTTAGGGAAATGAGATAAAGAAAGGGAGCCTGTACTGTTGGCATGGCAAAGTAGTTGGCTACAGTAAACCTCAAATTTCATCACAAATTTATAGTGTCAACAAGTCATCCAGATGATTAGATCCAAACTTGTACAAGAACCATCTAATAAACAGAGCATTCTCAACACAATGCAGTCTCTCAAAGTTACACAATGCAGGTTCTTAACTACATGGCAGCGTGTGTGAAAGGCTTTTCAGTGAGTCAGAAATCTGGCAAGAGTCTTTGATTCCATTAGATGGGAAACAGGAGACACAGAAAACCTGACAAATAACAGAGGAGTAGATTTAAATATAGTCTGAAAATATGAAACACAAATCCTCAAATAGTTTATAAATAATGAAAAGGTCTTTGTCTTCTTATGATATTTGTAGACATGCAAAACCATATTTTATTTTGCTTTCTTTCATTACAACAGGTATTTAACAATCTAACTAAGGTTTAAATAAGAGGTCTACACTTATGTTTATCTCAAAAGGTTGTGAAACAATGCCTCTCTTTTGCTTCTGCCAAGCTCTTGGAAGGTTTCTCAGACCCATTAAGCATTGAAGTCTGTACCCAGTTTTTCCCATTTTCTGCCAAAGACTAATCAGAGATGCCAGGTGCTGATTGCACTGAAATGGAATCATGTGACAGGCCAGAACAGATGAGCTCACCAGAGCAGTGGAGAAGAGAACAGGCACTAAGTTTTCATCTGCTGTGGCTGGATGGCCCAGGGGATTGTGCCAGGCTGCCAAGCAATTTGTTTTGGGGCCACAGGTTCTGGTTGGACTTGGCTGCATAGAAAAACTTTGCATTTTGCTGACTATCTCATGCTGTATGTTGCTATGCATCCCCAAATCATCAGGTAGGAGTAATCAACAGTGGGAATAATTATTATAATACAGAAATTGATGCCACACCTACACATGGATATGGATAATTATTCAAGTGCATTGTTTGCACACTCAGATAGGAACCAGGTCTAGCCGGAGCAAAAGGAGACATGGTACCACGGATGTCTGCCCAGGTTAAGATGGGTGTGGAGACGGAGCCCTTTCCTTGTATCCTAGACTGTTCATACCAGGATTGTCTTGAAAAAAACATGGAGAAAATCATGTTACTTTTCCAATATTTACTGCTCTGGAGCTAAGAAGAAGATTCTGTCTTCCAAAACGATCAGTCTGGCAGGTCTCACTGACACTTTATAAAGAATTAAACTTGACAGAACTAAGTAATGTCTAGACATGAGAAATTGTACATCGACAATTTTAAAAGTATTCTGAGGCTATGGAACAAAAGTTAGGAGTTTTATGTCCCTTGAAGTTTTATGGGGAAATAAGATCACAAAGCTGAGAGACACCAAATGAACATTCTTCTAAGATATAAGTAGGAAATTTCAAAAAATCCTGCAATAAATATTAGCACCTTGCTAGGGATTCAATAGTGCATTTGGGAAAAATTCCTTGATCTAAATATAGCTAGATGCATAAACTACAGCTTTCACTCTGTGCATAGGTCAGAATGCAGGCAGAAAAATTTCATCACAGGTAATTTCCACCAAAGCATTTTGTGAGACTGTCTTTCTTTAATATTCTCTGTCATTCATTAAAAACAAGTAACTCTCACAATGCATTTTTAACAAAAGAAAATCCTTCCCTTCCCTTCCCTTCCCTTCCCTTCCCTTCCCTTCCCTTCCCTTCCCTATTCTTTGTTTACTTTTTTTGAGGGCGTGTCTTTGTTTAATATAGCAATCAGAATGAGCTAAAGCCTCTGACACCCAGTTAGGGTAACAATGTTGTTAATTAAGCCAGAGGCATCACAGGAAGCTTCCTATTGATTGTATGTTTACGTGTTGGTTTTGGTCTCAGAGCCACGCCTACATTCTCTACTACTTAAATCAGTAAGAACATTACTCCGAAGAAAAATAACATAAAGGGAGACAGACGGTCTCTGTGGTAATTAAAGTTGTGTGATTAGAGCCCATGAGGATGACTTACAGGGCTGACACACTATGATTCTATTTTGCCCCTCCCTCCAGTATCTGGTGGCAAGCTCACCTGGGGCACCTTTGATCTGAAGACCAGCTGCATCTTTGCTACTTTTCCACTTACAACTTTCTTTCCTTGGTCATTAAGACCTTTCATCCCAAGAAGAGTTTCAGTTTGGAAAAGAGTTTTGATATCAAACCTCAGTACGATTAACAGGAATTCAATACATGCTAATTTTTACAGTAATCATCACTGGTTTACTGTCCAGAGCCTTCTGTGAGTGTTTGTTTGTTGTTGTTGTGTTGGTTTTCTTTTTCATTTGTGATTTTTTTGAGAATAGTTGGATCACTAATAAAAATGGTAGAAACCTGCTGAGCCAGAGATTTATTTCTCACATGGTCTGCAGCAGAGCAAGGCTTCCAGCTAAGTCACTCGGCTCTTCAACTTCAAAGGATGCTGAGTGCACTCAGCTCCTTCCAGGAAAGATGTGTGGGCGCAGCTGGAAATACGGCACATGCATACGCACTCACCCCTTTAAAACAGGCACATACAGTTAGCAATAGAGTTTTATGTTAAAGGGAGGAGGGAAGAGAGAGGGAGACAGCTGGAGTATTGGGGGATGGAAAGCAGGCGTCCATCTAGCTACCCAGGGAAGCATGGTCCAGCCAGCTACCAGTGATTTCACCAGGAGGAACATCTCCCATCAGGGATAGTCCTTTTAGGGTAGAGATTCCTCCGGAGTCTGGCTATCTCTTGGCGCCCTGTGCCCCCAGTTCACACAGATATCCCCTGTGTGTACAAAGCCCATGCTGCCACAGTGCTGATATTAAGAAGATGTGAGAAAGGCAAAGCCTGTAAAAAGAAACAAAATTTTATTTAGACCAACTAATGCAGTTTGAAAAACAACCAAACAGAAAGGCTTTGAGGCACATAGAGCCTTGAAGAACTGCTTGCTTGCCCAAAAGATGACTGCTTTTTTTTCCAGCTACATTAGTTGATATAACAAGAAGTATTACCTCCCAGCACAAAACGGTGCTTCTCTGAGATACGACAGCAAATAGTCAGTGGTGGGTGGTAGACAGTTTAGATGGGAAGCCTACCTAACACAGAGACATTGTCTGAGATCCAGAAATGAACTCGTAATCACAGGACAGGACATACATGTGAAGTCTTATATTTTTTTGTTTGGTAGAAGAACATTTGCAATTACAAGCCTTCTACAACCTCATGATAATGTGAAATCTGATAATGTGAAATCTGATAATAAGGAGAAAAACCCTAACAGTTTCCATTCTGAATCTCAGAATAAAAGACGACTAACTTCATGGACAATTTATTCCACCTATAACATGCTGTTATTATCAATTTTGTTCAGAGAACTTCCTGAAAATTAATGAACATCACTGAAATGATTTTCTTGCTGACTCGGTGTCTAGGGGATTACCAGCCTGACAGAAGGAGGAAAAATATATATACACATACTTCTGGCTACAGACATAATTTTCTTTTTATCATGTATAAACAAAAAGTAGCAATAATTTTTACTCCAGTAATTTATGAGCAAATATCTCCACTGACACAATAATTTTGTAGCTACCCAAACCAGGAATGATTGCATGATGGAATTTTATTTGTGAAGTGTAAATTAGAATTTCATCATAAACCCAGAATATTCAGCAAGGCTCTATCTTTATTTGGATTCATTTGTATATATTAAACCAAAACAAAACCCCCATAAGGATCTAAATTAATGAGTACATAGAAAACCAAGGTTTTTCAAGTATGGCTGCCTGGTATTTCACATAACTAAGTTAAGTTAAAAATGTGTACAAGAAGAGTATCACATCATTTTGTGCCATGGAAGCGTTCTACGGAAAAACAAGAGATGCAAGAACACAGCAAGTATCTGTGGGTTTTACAAATTATGTCAATGCTGTATGGAGTGTTGAATACATCTTAAAGTGCTGGATTTAGGTCCCTAGTTTTAATCATCTAAAGCAATACATGTTTCTTCATCCCTATTTCTTACACAGCAGAACACACAGGGCTCAGCCAAGCATACTGAGCAAATATACTGAGAAACAGATCTTGACCAAATGAGATTTCAGCTTAAATACACAAAACAATAGAAATTTCTACCAGCAAGGGCTTGAGATGCAGATTGTTTTTCCCACACTGACAGTGGAAACCCCTCCCAAACACAGGGTGGGAACCCAGAGATCTTTATTTCTACCATCAAGGGCTTGAGATGCAGATTAAGTGTTTTTCCCACACTGACAGTGGAAACCCCTCCCAAACACAGGGTGGGAACCCAGAGATCTTTAGTTAGACCAGTGAATTAACAGGGCATAGACAGATGTTGGAAATTGGTGACATCTTGGGGAGGTTTCAGACTTAGATTCAATCTGCCTGACTTTGCTTTGTAAATATCTGCATCCAAACCTCTGTTCTTAGCTGTCCATTTTGTCAACAGCGAGAAACAAGCTCTTACAGAGCATGATTCATCTGATCTATTGTAGACATCTGCCTCAGGCTAAATTGAATTGCCCTGGCAATGACTCCATCTCTCTGGGATTGCAAAGGGAGTCCAGGGTGACCAGCTCAGGTGAAGTGATTTACAGAGGAAGCATCTAAATTTGAATGAATGAATCTTCCTCCATGTGTCAAAGGTGTGAAATGCCCCCACGTGAATCAAGAAGCAGAACCGAAGTAGGAAGTGATAATTTGTTTCTACAGTTTTTATTTGCATATGTGTCAGTGCAATGTTAATAATGAAAACCATAATTTAGAGCACAGGTTTTGCCTGGATGAATTTTCTCCCATTTCTTCAGGTAAGGAGCCTTAGCAGTCTTTACAACAGCATAGCAATGGGCTTTGGGGAATGAAACAAAGTCAAGATACAGGCTGACCTCTATTTTCTACTCTGCAAAGAAACTGAATGTAATGTACACAAAAAGGACTGGCACTAAATGCAATCCCTTTGCATGAATTTGGGAAGATGCTTATTCTTAGAAGAAGGCCTGATTATTTATTTGTTTGGTTTTTTTTGTTTTTTTCTTGCAGAGCAAATTATAAGCATGTTGACTACTATAAATTGTTCACTTGATGCTATGTTTTGGACTTGTGCGGAGGGGAGGTTGGTAGTCGGGGAGACGCCACAGGGATGGGTCCTGTGTGAAGCTGCCAGAAGCTTCCCTGACTCCAAGTCAGACCCACCTCTGGCCACAGCTGGGCCAATCATCACCTCTGTGATAATGTATTTAAAAGGAGAAAAAGAAAAACTACTTCTTAACTACGCTAGAGGTCAATTTTACACAGAAAAAGTCACTCTTCCTGCTTCAATTCATTTTCGTACTTCTAGCTTCATCTCTATTACAATCATTGTCTACCCCTACCAAAGCAGGAAGGAAAAAGCTGTCCAAACAAGATGTACTAAACCAGATACATCCCCTGGAGAGGATTTGCAGAGGTTTGCTTTCATAGTTCCCACATGGGCACACCACAGCAAATTTTATTCCTTCTGAGTTCATAGGGAAAAAATGTTCCTCGGAAAAGTGGAGAACATTCAAAAAAGCAGACGTGTGATATGCAGCAGAGGTGAACACAGAAAGAAAAATATTTTTAGTGACAAACATAACAAAACTAGTTGATGGGGATAAAAGCAGAAATCTTATTAACTAGGAGACATGCCAAGAGGTGATAAAGCACTGGGGATTGGAAACTGCAAGAAAATGTGTGGGGTTGACAGTTCTGCAGAAGGTAACTGCGTCCAACAGCCTCATGTTCAAGAGACAAAGTTGTGCATGAGCTAACTGTGTCTATGAAAGGATCTGTGAAAGGATCTCATGAAAAGATCTCATGAGAGACAGAATAGCCACCATGAAGTGCCCTATCGTGCCCATCAAATGCAAAAGCCTCTCCTTGTGAGCAGAGTCCCACCACAATCCCAGCTGTCCCCAGGAAGCAGAATCATACAAAGGGTCAAATGTTAAAAAGACTTCTTCAGGGGATGAAAGGAGGGTGAAAAACCCCAAATACATGTGACTTTTAATCATCCTCCTTAACAGTTTTTGAAATTGTCACTACTTTATTACAGATAGGAAAAATGTAATGACGAGTCATCTTTTCCTCAGAAATATCTTAACCATAGCAGTCATTCTAAGCTGAAGACTTGACATATTTTTGCGTTTGCTTTTCCCATGTTTCATGATGTGTTCCTGAAAAGCATTTAGTATTACTTCACTGAAGATGAAATAAAAATGAGAAGAGAGTAATATATGCATTACTTTTCAATCTCTGGAGACCCAGATTCAGGGTCTAATGGGATTTCTACAAAAAAAAAAAAAGGTACAATATTTGACTACAATGATATTTCAGGTCATGATTAAATTACTTATTTAGATGTTTTGGGACCTGTTCAATATGCTTGCTACTCTGTTCCGTATTTTCATAATGCTGAAATCTTGTTAAGGATTTTATCAAAACAGGGAAATATACAGTGTCAGACCAATGTAAAATACAATTTTCATCTCTAAAATGGACGTCCAAAGCAGTCTTTTTTCTCCTTTTTTCTTGTGAGATTTAGAATGGCTAAAATCCAGCTCATTAGCATTCAGGTTGTTTATGACATTACAAAATGATGAAAGTAGTTTGAAATGAGTAGTAGCTTAAAGTGTGAGACATTTTGTGGAATTATGCATCTGTTTCTTCACTGGAAAATTTGTATGCCAGCCAAGGCATAGCAAAGCAGAGAGTCTGAGATTAAATCAGAGAAAATCTTATTTCAGTGTCCAGTTCAGGGTCTCAGCAGTCCAGGTAAGGAATTTTTAACATTCCCAGTACACATAAAACTTAAAAAATAAAAATTAAGTATAAAACCCTTATGATCAACTTCCCATACTTTCTTAAAATAACTTGAATTTGTAAATTGACAGACCTTGAAAGATATTTAGAAAAGGCTCTAAAGCTCTAATCTCAAGACCATGCCAATAATCCAATGATTATATAACTCACAAGATAAATATTTACCTAAGAGTCCATAAAAGCTTAGTTCAACATGAAAAGGTGGTCATGCAAAATAGAAGAAATACTTGGTAAGAGATCCAAGTCACAATTTTGATGAATCAAGTACAGACTGCAGGGCAAGAGAGAGCCATTTGCAAACCACTTGTAAAATGTGCTGAATTCAAACTGAAATAAATATTTAATTGCCAGGCTGAGAGCAGTCATGGCAGCAGTTTGTCAGCTTCTTGGGTCTTGGTTCAGGAATTGGGTCCCAATTAAGGGAAATATGCACATACTTAAATTTAATTTCACAGGCCTGTTTGCATATACCAAAAATTTAGCATGTACTCAGTTAATGAACCTGAATGCATCCTGAAGAGCTAGAGTCCAAAGCCCTCTTTTGCAGATCAGGTTCGGAGTTCCCTAGACACGCTAGTTTTATTAAGTATTACCACTGGGTTTTGTTCATCTTGTTTTCATTACTATATCCACTTTTTTTACGTACATTTCAAGTAGCTTTTATTTTTTTATGTACATTTCAAGTAGCTTTTATTGAGTCAGTCATGCATCATGAAAATGCTGGATTTTGTTTCCAGTTTTTGTCTGATGTCTATAAAAAACATTAACTATCTGAACATTAGAAAATACATAAATTGATACATTAAAATACTTAAAAACAGAAGCAATCCTTAAAGCAGGCTCTTATGATAAATGGATTCATATAATAAATTATACAAAGTGTTAGTAGACACTTCTGTTTTTCCATCAAAAGTCCAAAGAATACTATTTACTGCTGATAAATATATATATGTTACAGCTGTTTGGAAAAGAGCCTGGAAGGTTCATACGGATGGAGAGAAACATTGATCAAGAAAGGGTGAAAGATACTGCTGCATTTTGTGTGTTCCATGTCCGGAAGGAAATTAAAAGGCTGATTTCAGTCGTGTTCCTAAAGGACAGGTGAAAGTATAAAAAAATCACTAAAACTCAAAATTCAGTCACATTAACTGAGCAAAGAGGTCAGTGATAAACTGGACTCACATCCTTAACTAAGTGCTACATCCTGAGTGATGGATCTAACACATTGCATGCTGTCACTCCGTTATGTAGACCTCAGCAAGATTTGGGGGATGTGATATTCGACTCAGGAATGACTGACAGTACAAACATCCATAGCCAGAAAAGATAGATCACTTTGCTGAGTTGCTTATCTCCTAAGCATAGGAGGGGAGATGGAGTTTGCCTCCAAGACTGGGTTTCACAGCAGTTGAGATGATGAGCAGTGGGATGTGGAAAGCAGATAAACAACAGGTGGTGGTTGCAGTGGTAGCTCTTGAATGAGCTCAGGCACCTGTGGGAGGCTACAAATTGAGTCCTGCTGCTTTGTGACCTGATGAATTGTGTTTGCGTGGCAAGGTTTTGGTAATGGAGGGGCTACAGGGGTGCTTCTATGAGAAGGTGATGGAAGCCTCCCCTGTGTCTGATAGAGTCAATGCCAGCTGGCTCCAAGATGGACCCACCGCTGGCCAAGGCCGAGTCCCTCAGTGGAGGTGGTAGCGCCTCTGGGATAACATGTTTGAGAAGGAATAAAAAAAAAACCACAACACCTAAAGAGAGTAGAAATATCACTCATAGAGAGTGAGATGTGAGAGAAAATACTGTGAAGATACTCAGGTCAGTGGAGGAGGCAGAAAAGGTACTCCAGGCACCAGAGCAGAGATTTCCCAGCAGTCCATGGTGCAGATCATGGTGAGGCTGGCTGTGCCCTGCAGCCATGGAAGGTCAAGGGGGAACAGGGATGCATCTGCAGCCTGGGGAGGATCCCACGCTGGAGCAGGGGTATGCCCAAATGTGCTGGGTTCAGTCAGGAAAGAGTTAACTCCTTTTACTGTGGCTGCTAGGAAGCTGTGTTCCTGGATGCAGAGAGCAGCACTGATAAGTTCTCAGCTGGCGCTGGGCAATGCCTGCACTGAATTCAAGGTCTTTCTCTGCTTCTGATACCGCAGCTGCATTCCCAGCTCTCGCGGTATCGCTACAGGAGGTGTAGGGGACACACAGTTCAGACAGCTGACCCAAACTGACCAAAGAAGTACTTCATGCCATAGTACATCATCCTTGGGGCATAGGCAAGGAGGGGGTCCAGGAGCCACAAGCTTTTCATTATACTTTCTCTTCCCTGCCCAGCTGAGGAGGGCAGTGACAGAGCAGCTTTGGTGGGCACCTGGCCTTCAGCATGGGTCAGCCCACCACACCTGGAGTACAAGCAAAGCAATACTAGAAAGGGATAGAGTTGGGATGTTCTCTTATTGCTCCTTGGGTCATTTCTAAGTTGTGAATGATTTTTTCTACAGAAAAATACATAAACATAGCAACCTTCACCTCTACATACCCAGTCAGTAGGCTACAGCTTCTTGCCTTCCTGGCTCTGTGGTCATTCAAATTTAGCATCAGGCAAGTTCCCTGTAGCTTGCTGCCCTGGATACTCAGGTGAGATGTCAGAGCTGTGGGCTCATCTCTGGTTATTCTGAGGTTGGTGACTGCTGTAAATACTAGGGGAAAAGGTCTACCAACACTGTTTTTACTTTATGTATTATAATTATGACATAGACTGAAATGTTTGGTAGCATACTTTTCAAGGCAGGCAGCTACCTGTCTTGGTAGCACCATTCAGTGTTCAGAGAAGATCTGGTCTGGACTGTCCAATACTTAGCACCATTCAGGTATCTAACCAGCTTAGATTGGTTTTCCTGAAGTTATCTCCCATACATAGGCACCTACACATCACACTATATATATAAACAGCTTGTTTTATGTGTGTCTCAAAACCTCTGTGTCTGAGCCTCTACTTATCCCTCATGCTTTTACCTTATCTGCATCATATCTGGGAGTCTGTTTAGGTGTGAGAAAACCACAGGACATTGGATTTGCCTTCATGTTCATATACAATGATACTGTCGTAGGACCTGATGTCCTCACAGTTAATCCCTTAGGTCTCATGACATGCTGGGAACCACATTCCACTTGGGGAATCAGAACTGTATGCTGTTCCCCATGCCAGTCTCAGAGAAAAGGCAGCTAAAGGAAATTTATTTCACCCAAACATGAGGTAATTCAGCCCCAAGGTAGACAGTATCCCAGCAAACATCAAGAAGGGCTTCACAGATGTTTTGTAAAAGTGTAAGACCTTTTCTTTGATGGTATAGGTGGATAGATGTTGTGCTTTAAGTATTTGCAGGAGTTCAGTTCTATGGGCTTGGCAGGCAACATGGGTTTCAGTTTGTAAATGAAAGGTAAATTATGAAGTAATCACTAGCAACAATGAGTGTTTAGTCTCACTTCTGACATTTCCATGTCAATTTCATCAGAATCAGTTAAAAAATTAGGACAGAGTGTCAGGGTGTACTAATGGCTCCCATTGTTAATGTCTTCCACAAGAAAAATTCAAGAGGAAAAATATAGAGCTCTGTATTTCTTTTTACAGAGGTATCACATTTGGTCTTGGGTACTGCAGCATCCTCAAAAATGTCTGAATAGCTGTAAAATTTGAAGGAAATTGCCTAGATTTTTTTTTTTTCCTATTTTGCATCCTCTTGTATCCCTGGTTGAAGACGACTTACAGCATACTGCTTTCTGCTTCTGTAACATGCCTTGGCATAAGACAGATCCATTGGAATGTGAATATTGAGATAGGAGTGTGAAAAATATAATAATGGATTCAATTTTTCCATCTTCTGTCACTGTTTCTTCATTTTAATGGCTGTCCAGCCTCACTAATGGCAACTAGCCTTGCTAGACTGTAAAGAAGGTGTGACACCAACAACACTGAGCAAAACTGTCTACAGAAAAGCTCACACAGGAGAAGGGTGCTTTTTGCAAGTTCAACATTAACATTCTCTTGTTTCACAGTTATTCTCTTCTCTTCTCTTCTCTTCTCTTCTCTTCTCTTCTCTTCTCTTCTCTTCTCTTCTCTTCTCTTCTCTTCTCTTCTCTTCTCTTCTCTTCTCTTCTCTTCTCTTCTCTTCTCTTCTCTTCTCTTCTCTTCTCTTCTCTTCTCTTCTCTTCTCTTCTCTTCTCTTCTCTTCTCTTCTCTTCTCTTCTCTTCTCTTCTCTTCTCTTCTCTTCTCTTCTCTTCTCTTCTCTTCTCTTCTCTTCTCTTCTCTTCTCTTCTCTTCTCTTCTCTTCTCTTCTCTTCTCTTCTCTTCTCTTCTCTTCTCTTCTCTTCTCTCTCCTCTCAGTTTTTCTAGGCTTTTCCATTTCCATGAGAGCTACTTGAATCTCCCTGACCCCATTTTGATCTGGCATTGAATAGCATCGTATCAAGAATAAAAGGAAAAAAAAGATAAACATTCTACAATAAAAACCTTAATTGGGCAGCTATGAGTTAAAAAAAAAAAAAAAAAGCTTGGAAGTCTGGTGCTTTGTCTTTCCTATTTCACATTGTCCTGCTGCTAGAAAAAAAATTTCCCTGAGGTTCCTGCTGCATCTCTCCTATAAATGATTCTCTTTGATCAGAATCCAGTGCAAGCATGGCTTTTTTTTTTTTTTCAGTCTTACAGAGGCAATGATTCCATATCACAGCATTCAAACTCTTGACAGCTCAGGGGGGGGTGAGAGGAAGAAGCAGGATAATCTAAAAAAGAGAGAAAAAAGAGGAAGCAATTCAAAGTCAGGCCAAAGATGACAGGAGAATCAGGATAGCAGCTGTACAAAATCGTACTTGATCTCTGCCAGAGATGTGGTATGTAGGGGTGAATGACAACTTCTAATTAAAATTGTGACTGATTACCATGTAAGAAATGACACAATTTGTCGAAGACCTGGATTTGAAGATGAATCACTTTTATTTGTGGAAAATGCTAATTTAAAGTTATGCATTTTTAGAGGAACATCTGTGGCATAGTTTTGATAAAATTCACTCCATAATTAAGTCCTTCTTTTTTTTTACTGAAACTTTTAAACTGTCTTTTATCCAAGCACTGACTTTGCATTACAGTAAATAAGGAAGAAGAAATACTGAAAACAAAACTTGGAAGAGACCCTGACTGTAATTCAGCAGCAGTCATTTGAAATTCTAGGAATGAATAGTTTTTGAAATACAGTATCTATTTTAATGTTCACAGATCTGCATCAAGTGACTCAGGATACTATTTTTCAGAGATTTGGGATTGTTTAGCTATCATATATGCATGAGATCTGGATTCATATCCCTTTTCAAAAGTACACATGTATGTGAGCATTATTCAAAGACATGTGCTGACTCACTTGAAACCACATTTTAAATATGGATTTGCACTGAGATTCTCCAGCTTCTGTGTTGTTTTCTCTTGAGAGCTTTCTCAGTCATTGTCCAAGTTGATATTTTTCAATACAGAAGACTAAATTGTTGCCGCATTCTACTTGAGGCTTCATATTTCTCAGGCAGGGCAACGTCCTGGAAACTACCCATCTGTGGGGTTTCCTTAGCATGAAGTTTTTGGGTGGCCAGATGTTGGTTTGTTACCTATTCTCAGAGTTCATCTAGCATTGAAATTTGCAGGAACATCAAGGAAAGCGTGGGACAGTTTGGGTATTGCCATGTTTTCTCCTTACGCTTCCCTGGGCACAGCCTAGGATGGCGAGAACAGGCCTGGGAAAAACACCCATTAAGGACCACACTAATGGTTACACAGCATGGATGGTCACTGCACACTGGCCCAACCCAAGCCTGTGTAGACTCTTTGGGGTATATTTGCACTCCTTAAGCACCAGCTGATACCAAGATGGTGTAGAAAATAAATTACTCCTTACCCTATGCTCTTCTCTACATTAGATTAATTAGGCTCTCTCTTCTGTTCCTATGGCTCTAAGAAACGCTATGTTCATCATATCAACCCTATGTTTCTTAGAATAAATATAAGCAAGTTCCAAGTAGGAGTGTCACCTAAGCATGGAAAACCCCACAATGTTCAATTTTAGAGTAAGTAATAGTTGCACACAGAGAAATGCATGGTGTTTTATATGACCACCTTGAATATGACTTTTATTTCCTTCCGTCAAAAGAAAGCATCCTGTGGGTTTCAGTGGTATCTGGATCTCTATTTCTTTCACTATTTCATTGGTGTGACTGCTACCCCTGCTCCTGACCCTGATATTGTTAACAAAATAAAGCTTTAATTGTAACTATGATCTAGTGCTATCATCATTCTCCCAAGGATCTTAAAAGAATCTGTCTGTCCCCTTAGCACTGGGTGACAAATGGACAACCCTATGAATTACTTTGACCATTTAGCAGGACAGATATAACACAGGCAGAGACTGAAATACTGAACCAAAGGTGATGTGGCACACATGAAGGCTGAAGGAATGACAACTTATCGGTTTATAGATTTAGATTTCATAAAGGTAGGTATTTTGGTTTTGAGAAGAAACCAATTCTATAACAGAATTTTTGTTGGTTTAGAGAATTTATTAGATTCTCAGATTAAAAAGAATCAGCATGTATGTCTCTATGGCTTTTTATATCTAAATATCTAAAATGTAGTAATTAATATTAATAACAAGATTAGTATCTTAAAATACAGTCACATAGGTAAATGTCAAACTAATGACATTAGTTCTTAAAATGTGTGAATCAAGAGCAAAGATTTTGCATGTTTGTGTATGCCATTGTTTATGCCTACAGTTAACTTTGCAGGGCAGAAAGTAAAACTGTGTGCATTTCTTTTGCAATTCTTTTCTACTCTTCCGTTATATAAACCACATTATAAGAATAAGCATACAACAGTCAAAGTCAAATTCTAAGTCTACATTCCTATTTTTTTCTCAAATTAAACATCATTATTATGGATTACCAACTAAGTTACATATTCAAACCCTATCTTTCCCTGTGAGAATAAAGAAACACAAGATGAAGGTAAAATTAACTGGCAAACATGAATGCAGTTCTGGTCAATGCTTTTCTTTCTGTCCAACCTAGGAAGAATGCCTTGAAACATTTAAAGCAGAGTCTTTTCTGCATTGGTACGTTTCAGAGCTATGACAATAAGTATTGAGCACTGTTTTTATTTCACTAAGAACATCTCTCTTGCAATATATCACCCATGACGCTGAAGAAAATTAGAGGATGAAAGAAAAAGAAAGTTCATCATAATGACCAAAATAAAATAAAAATCTCTCAGAAAAGCAATATGAATATTTTTATGTATAACTGAAATAATTGTTGGCTTCTGTTACAGTCATTCATGGAATATAAGAAAAATTTAGGAATCTTTGTAATAGGGAATTGATTCACCAAATCCATTCCTGATGTTTTAGGGGGAATCAAGACGTATCAATAAAGGGGCCAATCCCAAAATCAAGGACAGGCTGGGCAGAGAATGGATTCAGAGCAGCCCTGAGGGGAAGGACTTGGGGGTACTGGTGATTGAAAAGCTGAACATGAGCCAGCTGTGTGCGCTGGCAGCTCAGAAAGCCAACCGTATCCTGGGCTGTATCAGAAGAAGTGTGGCCAGCAGGTCGAGGGAGGGGATTCTCCCCCTCTGCTCTGCTCTGATGAGACCTACCTGCAGTTCTGTGTCCAGCTCTGTGGCCCCCAACATAAGAAGGATATTCGCTGGTTGGAGTGAGTCCAGGGGAGGCCACGAAGATGCTCAGAGGGCTGGGGCACCTCTGCTATGTGAGCAAGATTAGAGAGTTGGGCTTGTTCAGCCTGGAGAAGAGAAGGCTCCAGGGAGACCTTATTGCATGTTCCAGTACCTGAAGGGGCTACAAGAAAGATGAAAGGGTCTTTTTACAAGGGCCTGCACTGACAGGAAAAGGGGTAATGGGTTTAGATTTCATATT
Organism: Eurypyga helias; assembly: GCF_000690775.1. Taxonomy (NCBI): domain Eukaryota; kingdom Metazoa; phylum Chordata; class Aves; order Eurypygiformes; family Eurypygidae; genus Eurypyga; species Eurypyga helias. The sequence continues at coordinate 54,556 of NW_010271349.1, forward strand.
AGGACAAAATTCTTCCCAGAGAGGGTGGTGAAACACTGGAAGATGTTGCCCAGAGATGTTGTGGATGTCCCATCCCTGGAAGTGTTCAAGGCCAGGCTGGACGAGGCTTTGAGCAACCTGGTCTAGTGGAAGGTGTCCCTGCCCATGGCAGGGGGGTTGGAACTATATGGTCTTTAAGGTCCCTTCCAACCCAAACCATTGTACAATTCTAAGACTGTAACTTCATCTTAAGGTCTGGTCATACAATTTCATGTTAAAATTCCCATTGGTGGGAATTGTACTTTGGAGAGAGATCAAATAATATATACTTTTATACCTATTTGCTGTTATGCAAACATCATTCTGGATTCATCTCACCATATTTAGGCACCTTGTTAAGGTGCCTGAATTAGCAGCTAGGTTTTGTTGACTCTGTGTTCCAGAGCTCAGATGAGATTAATCACCCTCTGGAAATGCTTTTCTTTGAGTTTCATAGGTACCAGAAAATATTTTTGAACCATTTTAGTTAGCTATAGAAGATTTCCTGATTACACACTAGTGTATTTGGAAACAAAATTTTGTCTTTATTAACTTTCAGTTTTATTTTGCTTGGTTAAATCAAATTCTTCCAGCTTCACTCATACACATGTTGGTAATAGACCTCCACTTTCTGTATCTATTTCAGCCTGTGTTCCTCCTTCTCAGATATGGGTGACTAGAAGAATATACACTTTTGTAGATTAGTACTCACCAGGGCCCTGTATAGTAGTACTAATATTTCCCACTCTCCCCATATCTGCATCTTTATATAGTAATGCCTTGCTGGTTTTGGACTTATTATGAGATAATGTTATTTTTGGAATTATGGAATATCCACAGGAATCTACACAGCAAATAAAACTGACCTAAGTTCACTGCAAATTTGAAACTGTCTGTGTTTATAATTTTACAACTCTGAGGTACTGGCCTGGTTTTTACTTTGAATATATAAAAGCCAAACTGTAATTGAAACCTACGGGGGAGAGGGGAGAAGAAATACTTTGTATTCCTAACTGACAGCTCTACTAATTCAACCTGAATCCTAACTGCTAAGTTGAGTTATACCCCTTTAAATGTCAGCACCTATATAGAAGCTTCTGTAGATGAGTTAAGACACTAAACCCCCCTTACATAATTCCCACTTTTCAGTAAGTTTATACAGGTGCCATTAGGTTTTGCTGCATTTTTAACTTTGCCAAACAGTTCTGGTAATGATGAGGATGGTGCATACAAATAGAGGCCAAACAGTTTGTCATTTTTTTTAATATATGAGCTCTTGTGCTCTCTACATCACAATATTTGAGTAAATACTGTCACTGTCAGAAAGAGAAAGCAGAGGAAGCACCATTTCCCAGAAGAGATGAATCTGAAGGTACATGGGGACAAACTCTGCTCCGTACATTGGTGTTAAGTTTTAGAGAGCACCTGCCATGTTGTTTTGATTACTGTTTAGCATTAGACTTGTTCTAATACTTCAAAGCTTCAATCAAAGATTAAAAGACATCACTGTGGAAAAAGACATTATTTAAAGAAATAGTGAATGTTTCTGGATAAATATTGAAAAGATTATTTTTAAAAGGATAATATTTTCTAAAAGCTGTAAAATATTCACTCTTCCAAGCATTATATGCTTCTTTTAGGCTTTCCCTGTATCATACATTTAAATAAAATATGTAAAGCTGGCATTTTACGTCTTCTCTCTGTAAAATAGGGCAACCTTCTAAACCAGTCTGAATGTAGATGATAACAACGTACAACTTTGGCTCAGAAAGCACATATTCATAAATCCGAGTGCCTTTTGAAGTTCAATCCCTTATACTTGTCGCAGCCACCTTCTGCCCTCTCAGGATGGTCTCTCCTCAGGTCCACAAAAGCAAGAGTTGGTGGGAAACACAGTTTCAGTAGCTCCCATTTTGGATTGCATAGCAAGGAGCTGGAGATTGTCTGTGAAAAGGTCATTGCCTCGTGCAAGGTAGACTGAAAGCACAGACAAAGTCCTTTTGCGTGCTGTATCAGGCTGTCTCCAGACCAGAGACAGAAAAGAACTCATCGGACCCACTCATTAAAGAGAAGTGCCTTCAGTGGGCAATGATTTGGGTGTCTTTATCTTGCTGCAAGTTCCAGTTTCATACAACAGTGCCAGTCTACTTCAGATTCCTCAAAAATGCTCTTCTGACTGGTTTCACATTTTTGTTCCTTTATTTCCCACTGATGGAGGAGATCCTTGAGGAAGGACACAGTGGACCATGCATCCCACAGTCATACTTGGAAACAGGGAACGTGAGATGGTGGAGGCTGATGACACAGCTGCATTAGCTGCAGATCCCTCCAAGGAAGCCACACATGAAGCCATTACACAGACATAACTCACATCCAGACTATCCGATTAGTAAGTCATCGGACTCAAATACTGCTGCAGCAGAAAGAATAACCTCCAGAACAGAGCACGAATGGTTGGTCATCTGTCAGCGTGTGAGTCGTTGCCAGGATCCATCTTGATCATTAACACCTTGCAAGCAGGTTAGACATGAGCAAAGAATAGTTTGATATCCCCCCAGGGCACAGATAATACTTTGCAGCTGAAACAGTCCTGAAGAGGCCCACGAAGAGATGAGGTTAAGTAGTAGTTACGTATCCCAAAGAGTGGTGGGGAAATACACATAATGTTATTATGAAGAAATAAGTATGGTTCCAAATGACCTTGCGAAAGGGTTTCCTACTCCTTGATCCAGAGCTGCCTTCTAGTTAGCGTCCTCTGTAACAGACGACGTAAGGGAGAATCTCATTTAGTTCAAGTGGTCAGGACACTAGCAAAAAACTTCAGTTGGTGTAAACCAATGTAACTGGAAAACAGCAATTTCCAGCATATTCTCAGTATGTGTAAGGCAAACAGAAAGGTTTTCAGTATGATATCCAGCTGGCAAAAATGGAGTGCCTCCTGTGCCCTGAATTCCCAGGCAGTGTAGATCAAGCACTGTTGTCAGCAGAGGTGCATCAGTTTCCAGTAGCTGAGAGCCTGATACAAAGAATTCAGTAATGCAGTATTGATTTTCACTAGATGGTGACTCCCAACTACAGGTTTTCAGATCCTAAGAAGTTAGAGCCTTTCTAATTATTATTATTATGGCCAGACTGCACACAGCAATGATAACCTGGGAACTTCCCCACATTTTCCATTGATGTTGTGTTTATTAGAAACGTGTTAATTTTGTTTGTGACGTCTATTTTCACACAGATGTTCAGGTTTTAAAAGGATCTCATCTAAATGCAAAATTAAGGTAATTATATAGTTTTCCTGAGCTAGGGAAGACAAGTTAAGTTATAAAGAATTTTGACATGTTGAGATATAATGCAGGTACAACCAGAATGTATCTTTGCTCTCCCCAGCATAGTCTAGTCCCATAACTGGTAATTATTCTAACATGCATGTTATTAAAAAAGCATGTTTTATTTTTGTCCATTTTTATGTCTTCAGTTTAAGTTTTACAAATATTCTAACAGGCTGTTCTAGCTTTAAGGAATTAACTGAGGTGGTAAACCTTTAAATCAAGTTGAGTATATCGAGGAACTGTATACAGGTGAGAAAGTATCAGTTACAGCAAATATAGGATACAGATGTTTATAGACAAAAAGGAGAAAGAGTCAGAAAGAGGGTTTAGCTCATACTGTATTTTATGACTGTCTTAGAAAAGTTCAAATACTTCAGCTAGGGATTTGGTCTGTATGGCCTTTGATTTTAACAAATATGTTTAACATCAGGATGACAAGTAAACAATTACTCCAAAGCCACCTAATATTATTCTCAGATTAGCATTTTGTTAATAACATTGACTTAAGGAATAAGACAAAAAAGAATCCACAAATGCTTCTTTTAATGTTTTAAGGGAATATGAGGAGAATATTTGTTTATGTAGAAAACAAAAGTAGATTTTATTATATCAATGAAATAATCCATAGATTTAAAAATGGTCCACATTTTGCAGCATCTTAATCAATGGGCTTTGATTCTAAGTGCAACCCAAAGTGCTTCATGATGGAAAAAACCTCTTTCCTCCTTTAACATTATTACTAAAAACAACAAATCTTACCCTGGCCATGCTGATTATAGCCCTGTTACAGTCATTATCAATAATTATATTCCTGAGCAAAACACTCTGGAGTTAGGCAAAGATACTAACAAATATGATCCAAGCTAATACCCTTGATCCAATAGAGAGTTTTCAGGAAACCTGAGAACTGCGATGTCATCAGTGACTGTTTATTTGAATAGATGAAGGACAGACAGACGTTTTCATTTGTTTGTACTTCTCTGAAATATTTTAATTGATAAGAACCACAACATATTACAATCTCACCTGTAAGTGGTGTTCCAAAGGAATGTGTCAAAATAGCCTATCCTAAAACATAAACATTTAATGAATAACAATGAGAACCTGTCCTGCAATGGCCTGCTGTCTTTTCAGCTGTAGTCAGAATCCATGTGCAGCTATGAGGGAAAATATTCAGAGGCCATGGATTTAAGTTTTATCTACACAATGCTACCTGCCCTTCATTTTCTATGACCAAATCATAACCACCCACGTAGCTCAAAGCTTGACCTTATTCAACTCGTGGAGTTGACACAGAACCAGAGTGAGAGATGGTATGCCCTTTGGCAAAAAATTGTGTGATGCAATCTCTAGGTTGACTCACCAACCAACACTCATGAAGAGGACTTCTAACCAACACCAGCAAGTTAGAAGAAACTTTTATCTTGTCAAACAAGACTTTACTATTTCATACATTTATACCATCTTCTTTGGAATATAGATTTATAACCAAGGAGGAAACCTTCCAGACTCAGCGATTTCCAGGTGGCTCAGAGAGCACTGAAGCATGACTCCTCAGGAGTGCTGGCCACAGTGGAAACAATACAGCATGTTCTTGACAGAGTATATTGTTTGCCTGAAGCTATCAAAGGAGATTCATGGTCTCCATCCTTATCTTCAAGGCCCACAATATCCTAGGGGTATCATTTAAACACCAAGTACTCAGTTTTCTTAATATATATTTAAAATTCATGCATGCTTGTAAACAAAATTCAAAACAAACCTCTGTTCACAGTCTGATTGCGAGAGAAAGGTGATGAATATAATCAGTTTATTTAATGCTGTCTTTATAGGCAGCCCAGTAGTCTACTGAACACTGTAAAACCTATGTAAAGCAAATAACATTTACTATAAGACCAGCTTCAGAAGCATTTGAAAAGAATGTGATCCCTTAAGATTTTCTGAGAACCATGATAATAGCAGGGCATCTTGTCATATTCCCATGTTCCCCCCTTACAAACATTGTTTTATAATTCTGAAAGAAACAGAGAAAATAAACCCAAGATGAGAATTAGACTACTGTTGATGGTAGAATACAACTAGATTTTACTAAGATGCTTTAGAAATGTAAAGAAAGGAAACCCTGTAGTACAATAAGACCTGATGGAAATAGACCTGATAGAATACATCCACGGGTCCTGAAAGAACTTGCAGATGGAGTTGCAAAACCTCTATCCATCATATTTGATAAGTCATGGCAGTCTGCTGAAGTTCTCACTGACTGCAAAAGAGTAAACATAACCCCCATCTTCAAAAAGGGAAAAAAGAGGACCCGGGAAACTACAGGCCAGTCAGTCTCACCTCTGTGCCTGGCAAAATCATGGAGCAGATCTTCCTGGAAACCATGCTAAGGGACATGGAGAATGAGGAGGTGATTGGTGACAGCCAGCATTGCTTCACAAAGGGCAGATCGTGCCTGACGAACATGGTGGCCTTCTACGATGGGGTCACGACCCTGGTGGATAGAGGACGGACAACAGATGTCATCTACCTGGACTTGTGCAAAGCCTTCGACACTGTCCCACATGACATCCTTGTCTCGAAACTGGAGAGACATGGATTTGACAGATGGACCGCTCGGTGGATAAAGAAATGGCTGGATTGAGACAGTGGTAGTCAATGGCTCAATGTCT
>NW_010271350.1:0-29960 GCF_000690775.1 Eurypyga helias
TAACCATTCTATGATTCTCTGATTCCCCCACAGCGGGATGGGGGAGAAGATCATCAGAGGAAAAGTAAGTTTAATAGATAAAGCAAAAACCATGTGCAAAAGAAAAGAAGATTAAGAAAGTTAACTCTGTCTAATTCAAAACCAACACAAGGCATGAACGTCATACTGAAGCAGTGGGTTGTATTTACTGCTCAGAAATATTAGAGAGATCAGAATGATTTGCTTAACAGAGTAATCATTTTAAAACTGACTAAATAAGATGTAATAAAGTGAAAATAGCTGGGCCATCATAACACTGATTGATGTATGTCTATTATATTGAAAAGGCACAGGCTTCATAAATAATCATGAAGGGCAATGACAAGGGTTATGATCAGACACACTTCTGGTGTTTCTATTAGCTCTATTTTATCATATAATATCAATTACCAAAAGCTGTTCTTGATCCATAACTTAAGTGAGGATTCCAAAAGGACATCAAGGATCATACTTGTTTAAAAATATGAACTTTGCAATACATATTATGTAATCAGCTTTTGTCAATTTATAAAATTTGTGAGTAAGGATACACTCTTGTAGAAGATCCAATTAATAAAAAATAACAAACGAAAAGTCTCAGACGAAATGTGACATAGCAGCATTTCATAGGATGGAACAATTTTTCTTCTGCAAGCCAAGAGAAGATCAATCCTGATACCATTATTATGCAAACACTGTCACTTATTATTTTATATTGAAATATGAAATGCATATATATACTTAAGAATTTAAGGACCAATTTTCTATCAATTATCTCTAAAGTGTTACATAAAAATGCTGTTCTAACATATCAAACTCTAAACACTGGTTAAATATTGTATTATATGTATGTGGATTCCACATAGTTTTGGAATTTTTAACTGATGTCCCCTTACTGCTGAACTATTCCAGACACGGTAATAGAAAGGTTATACTGCGCTTGTTAATAGACTGGTCAGGAATACTCTACCAATTTTTTTCTATACAAAATGTTGATTTATCAAAACCAGTTTGTTTGGTGAAGAAACATATCCGTTTTGAAGATTTCTTTGACCACAAAACATTTCCTAATTCTTCCTCTTCACATATTCACAGCTAAACCACACATCCAGGTAATGGGCCATATTGGCTTCTTAGGAAACCAGTCTTCTACTGTTTGAAAATATTTTATGACATTTTTATGTTTAGCTACAACTTATCCTGTACTTGACTTTCACTTAAAGCTATATGGTTTCTTGTGTGTTCTTGGATGTAACAGAAAGGACAATACAGAGAGGTGTACTGACAGACCATCAAAAGATACAAAATGACTTTAAATAAATCTTTCCAAGGAGTATAGAGACACAGAGAACAGGCTTTCTACTGCAAGTGCTTTTCTTGCAGCATAATGTGGGTAGCTCCTGGGAATGAAGAATTCCAGCTGGAAGGACTGCCTGCATCAGGAGCATCATCCATGAGGTACTGATGAGCCAACATGGTTATTCTTTGGCCAAAAGCCAAGGAACAGCCAAAGCCTAGGAACAGGAATGATGGGAGATGCCTCCAAAGAACTAAAAATATAAAGGGTAAACAGCACAAAGGATAAAAAATTCCATAGATCTAAAAAAGATAAAAGCTCTTGTCTTAGTTATGGTAAGAGGAGAGAGCATCCTTCTCGGATTGTGTTCTAAACAACATGGTCTAATGAGCTAGACATGTACCTTACATCCCTAACTCCTTTTAAAGTTCTTCTTTTATGGAACATCCCCTTCTCTCAATGCGTTTGCCAAGCTGCTCCTGTAGCTGCACCTACAGTCACTGACTGTAACATTTTCCTACCCAATCACATTGTAGTCAAGGCCCGTGCAAAGAGTAGCTGTATCTCAAGAAATATGTGTATTGAGGGCTGAAGAGATGACAGCCAAAGCTTGTTGTACATACACAGAAAAGCGAAAAAGCTGTGTAGAGAGAACAATCATAGTAACCCTGCATGTCCAAAAGGGATGGCTGATCATGTCAAGTGATTTGTTAGAGGGTATGATCCTACTTCTCTTAAACCAAACGTGAAGAAATAGCAATGACACAGACTTATTCACATATCTCTTAATGGAAAGGACCTGAAGGGCAACTCTCATCAGTTAATTTAAAAATGTCCCCACAGCATTGCTGCTGCAGCTACTGAATTGATTTTAACACTCTTCCAGTATGTCACCTTGAGTCCAAATTCATAGCAGCGAGGAGAGTTGGTGATCAGGTATCAGGCAGCCAGTCAGAAAACATAAGGAGGAACAGCAATAAGGCTCGGATACTGAGGAGATGAGGACATCAATTTGTAACACCCACTTTGAGACAGCTAAAAGACTGGTATGGTTCTTCATACAAGAGTCCAGAGCTGGGGAACAAAAAGTTTATGAGATACCTTTTCTTTAGGAAACAGTGAACCATCTGTAGATGATGTAGTAGAGGTATTTGGCACCAAGTAAAATATTTCTTATCCCTATAGCTTCTTCCCTTCCTCCCAAAAAATAGTATCTCCCACCCTTGCCCCCCACCCCCAAAAAAAAAAAATCCTAGAGGGGCGTTAGGCATCTGGGCACCAACTTCCTCAGTCTATTGATTTACAAATATTTGACTGTACCGATTTACTGACACAATAATTATCAGGGGTTTCATTTCCACCAGAAACATTGAAGTTAAACATTGTCAAAACTTAGCATTGCAAAGCTAACACTACATATTAACCACAATATTTCTTATGGAAGTGTAGGACCCCTGGGTTACTATAGGTTCCTATGATACAGTCAGAAGGGTCTGTAAAATGAAGTGGTGACTTCAGTGAAACAACAAATGCATGAGGTGGTGCTGACAAATTCCCTTCACATTGTTTTCAGACATCCACTGTGAAAGCTACAGTGCTTGAGTAGTGTCAGATTTTTAAAGCCTGAAATAGGATGAAGGAGAGGAATTTGATCATAATGACATTCATAAGATACTGAGATCTCAAAATCCCACTGACTGAAGCCATTGTTTTTATTTCAACATATTGGTGAAGTGATATAAAGTGATATAAAGTGATATGAAGTTATATTTTGATATGACAATGTTATATCTTCCTGATATGGCTTTATTAATATTTTAAATACCTTTATGTAATAATAAACTTAATATCAAATTAAGGTTATATTTAAAGTTATTATTTTATAGAATAAAATATCATAAATATTTATTTAAGTGTAAATATTTGCCAAAATTATGTCTTTACTTCATGAATAAAATACACTTCACTGAGTGCAATATTTATAAATTTATTTATATAACAGGGCAGATGGATTACTTTGCAAGTTTAACAGGTACATGCTATTTAGAGCCTCTTACAAGACAAGTCTGATTACTGTGACTAAAATGGCAGATGTTACACTGCATTTCCAAAAACAATCTCAGATTCTGCTTGCCTTCTCATTCAAATGTTTTCTTGACAGACATGCTAAATAAAGGCTTCTATTTGGCTTTGAAAATTAATCCTACGGGGTTTTTACAAGTGTATTTATTTTGAAGACAAATGGAACCAGGTGAATATTGGTATATTTCATGAGCTCTTCTATATTGGATGTAAAAGTCCCTAACATAATTCTGACTAATATCTGTAAGAATCTTTTCATTGGTAACTGTAGTTTTAAAGGAGGTGTCTTGCACAAAAAACGTAGGTGTATTATTTCACTCTTTTTCAGGTCTCTGAAGACTGATATTTATAAAATGTCGATCTCTGATGATCTATTTTCATTTTCATTTACACTTTGTTTTCATTTTCCTGATGAAATACAATTTTATGAAAAATTTCTCTTCCACATGTCTCATTTTTTTAAGAAATTATCATTGCAAAGAAAGTTTGAACAGTATTTGAAAAGTGAATCATGAAGCCAAAAGAAATAGGTAAATGAACAGCTGTTCTATGATAGTTCATCTCATGATGCTTCATGTCCTTTGTCACTGTTGGTATAACTTTAGTGAATCCCATCATAAAATAATATTGATTGTTGTTGCTGTTTCAGCATTTAAGAATTGTAGACCAAAACAGTGTTATATTAAACTTTGTATAAACTTCTAAAAACAAAGATTAGAATCTGGGTGTCTGATTACACATAAATAAAATGCACAAAACAAGGATACTATGCAGCTCTACAGTAATAGTTCTGGTCACTGTGGATTTATTTGTAAATGTTGCAGTAATTATGAAAATATTCTCATGCAACTCACTTATAACTAACATCCTTAAGGAGTTGTGATATAATTTCTCTCCTTGTTGCACAGACACTATGGACAGTGGTTTACAAACAAGCAAGCAAACAAAGTTGATTTATTTGGTCGTTTGAATAGGGTATCTCTCATGTGGGCAATCTCTGAAACAGGTCAGTTAGTCACTGTGCAGATGGAAAAGGGGGTCTCTGTTGTAAGACTTTATACAGCAACTTCAGCTGGATCAGGTCTGACTCTTCTGATGAAGTCTCATAACGCAGGTGGCCCATAGTCCTTTATGGCCACCTCAGCATCTGATCACACGTGGGTTAAGAAAATCGACTGTCATAGATCTTCCTAATCCACATGTAGAACTTGTCCTAACTTTCTAAGTACAAAAGACTGTCCTATGTGACCAATTCTGAATCTGCAGCTAGTTTGTATTGCTTAATTGCACATCTTTTATCTATATCTAATTTGATTGATTTTGTAGCAGGAACCACTTATGGGAGTCTCTGGAAGGAAGGGCCAGGTTCTCCACTCAGCACATTAGTGAGCATACTTAAACACACAACTTTGTCCTTGCATAGATGGAGCTGTCTGGAGGGAGTTTTCAGGACAGACAGAAATTCCCACCTACAGAAGTCCTGCACCAATTAATCAAGTTGAGAGTGTTGCTAAGAGTTCAGTCAGCACCAATTAATCAAGTTGTGAGGGTTGCTAGGAGTTCAATTAGTCACCTAGTACCAAGTCGCTTCATTTTCTCATCATATATAAAGATGACTTTCTGGGAAATTCCTGGATGACTGAGAGAACCAATTTTCCTAGGGAATATTCAGGTTTTAGTTTGAAGTTGTTCATTTGGAATATTATCCATTAACTAGTTTTTTAAATAGATTAGTCTACAGCTATGTCAGCAGAAGAGTACACACAGGAGAAATTCTAATCCCTCATCCCAGCATGGTTTTATGGCTGAAGAATGTCTCTATCCTAAACTACCTACAGGATATACTGGAACTCAGAGTATTTCCACATTTGCGCTTTTTTTTTTTTTTTTAACTAGCAAACATATAGAAGGGCCATATAATAGTAATGTGTTTCTCTGTATTAAGAAAGATTCATTTTTCATTGGAGTACTGGGTTTTCATAATATACATTACTAATTAGCTTTTCCCCCTTACTGTAAGGTGGGCATGCATACCTGATACTAATCTATGATTTGACACTTCTCAAATTTAAGATGAAAATATTAATGATATCAAGAATATAAGCCTGAGATGCTTGCATGAACTGATGTTTACATTAAATACCACAGAAGAAACAGGTCTAGATTAACAACATCCAAAAGTCAAGACAGAAAGGAAGGCTAAAATTTCCTAAAATTGTTTTACACATATATATTACATATTTATACTTCTGCCATGTTTCACCTGATTCTAAAAAATTATGTCTTGCAAGTCTATATGGATATCTAAAATGATATTATATGTAAATACTGTTATGTTTCAGAAAAATTCTGTTCCACTTACACATATATACTCATATATATACTGCTAATTTTTTTTTTTTTTTTTACTGCTACATGGAATGTTGAAAGTGTTCGTGTTTATGGATGTATGTGCATTTTTTAATTGAACTTCTTCCTTAAAACTTAAATTTTCTTTAATCTGAAATTGGAACCTTTTTTCTAGATAAATCAATTATTGTGGACTTAATAAAATGTGATTGGTTTTTCTAAAAGGCCTTTTTACTTCTTTTCTATTTTTCTTAATAATTAAAAAATGTTTATACAGTTCCTATTCAATTATTAAGCTGTAGAGCAAAGCTGTGTATGTATTATTTTCACATTTATTGATTGCTTTATAAATTATTTGCTTTTGGCAAAATTCTTGGAGAAAAAAATAGTAAAAAGAAGTTCTTACAAAATATAGCAGCCATAAATTTACACAATTACATTCTTTTTTTTAAATACATGTAAATAGACAATAATGAACTTAAAACCCTTGCCTCTGCAATGAATGTTGATAAAAATGAATGATAAAAACCAGATAAAAATAATTATTGAGCACTTGCAATTGTATTTTACAAAACCTGAAAACTGTTAATACAAGTGCTAAATTGTCTCAGGCTATAAAAGTCCTTATCATTTTGCCTCCAAACCTCTTCATCATCCAGTGTAAACTTTTCCTTATTATCCTTTAAGTAAGTTCCATAATTAAAAACACACAAACAAATAACAAAATAATTCTTTCCTTGCCCAGGGTTTAAACATCTCACAGTTTAAAAAATAACATTTATAGTAGACATATTATTTTTCTTTTTTATCTCCTTATGACATAATAATTAGAAGTCTGTTGTTACACCATAATAAATCCTTTGGGATAATATATTTTCTCCCACTACCATCATTGTTTCATAGAAGCCTCCATTATCCATTTTGTACTGATAATCTGTTCTACCACATCACTCCATAGCTTGCAGGGAACTTTATGATACTCCTTTGTTGTTCACACTTGCTCAGTTAGTCTTAAATACATTTTTACTATTTGTTATCCTCTTTTGACATTGGCTGAAAGTTTAAAACTGTGGGGCAGAGGTTAAGTGCAAGTTAATACAGTTAGTCAAAAGGAATACAGTATAGGTGTTTCTTAGGGCCCGAGGCTGCTGAAAACAGTAATAATGGAGAAAGATCTTTTCAACAGCATGAAGAGTCACCTACAGCAGTCACAAAGCGCAAAGATGCAAGCACTTTCACCCTGACTGCAATTTGGAACAGCTAGCCAAATTCTGATTCTGTATTACTACACATCTTGCATATATTTACAGACTCTCTTTTTGTCCTTGGCCTTTATGACCTTGCTGTGACATCAGCCAGCAGAAACACTCAGGGCAACTGATAGTGCAGTGAGTCTAATAGGATCCCACTGAGAAGTATGGAAATTATTCATAACATAAGAAATTTTTTACATGCTTCAAACTGAAGATTTTATTGTCTCTTAAGAAAATGGTTGCTGGTTTAGAGGAAGGTTCATTCCTATGTAGGCCAAAATGGTCATTATCAGCCATGAAAGTTCCAGGGGAGATTTCAGACCATGATCTGGGCCATGGATTCATGTCAGATATTCTTAGATAAACTATCGGCATATGAAAACTTATAGTCCTTAACTCTGTAACATTTGGTACGGGGGGGGGGGGGAAAAAAAAGGAAAAAAAACCCAGGGAGGCAGAGAGCAATCTCACATTAACTCATACTAATAAAATAATTTAAATTTCTTAATTAGAAAAGATAAGAAAAACTAATGGAATTAAAAAAAAATGAAAATTTTAAAGGTAATAACAACTAATTCTGAACAACAGATTCAAATCTACAGCATCTTGTAGAGAGTATAAACCACTGAGTCTCTCTATGCCCCGTAGTCCTACTGAAGTAGTGAAAACACAGGCTAAAAATTCAAAGACATAATTTCTAGATTTTGTTTGCCTTGTAGTCCTCTGGGCAGCCAGTCTCTGAACTACAGCCATCCAATTCTTGTGGTACCCTAACAGCACAGCCTTTAGACAGAGACAAAATCATTCTGAATACGATTTTTCTTTCTTTTTTCCTTATTTGCTTTTTTTATACCTTTGAATAATCCCCATGGAAAGCCATAGTAACATTAGGATTTTCTATAGTTCTCATCAGCTGAATATCAGGATGCCTATTGTCACAGTTCAGTGTACATTCCAAATACAAATGTGCTCAGCTCTGGGTAGAAGTGTCACTGTAAAGGAAAATCAGAGTGCTTTGGGGAAGACTTTGTTCAATAATCACTGCTTCTGACTGCAATCTGTGAAATAATTTTTTATAAAACTTGCAGAATAAAGCCAAGCACAGATGTTTCTTCCTTTTTTTTTTAATACACTTTTTTGCTTTTGTTATCTTTGTTGGCCATACTCCACATACCAAAATCTGAAAGGTTTTTAGTATCTGTTCATGGAAGAATGAAAGAATGACATAGAAGCCAGTTCCTCACTCAGATGCATAAAACATAAAGTGGTCATAAAAGAAGCACACTATTAGTATAAATAAAACCTACGTATGCAACTTTGGAATTGCAATATCTAAAAATTCAACCATTGCTAAAAATTATTAACTTTAAGTTATGCTATAGAGTGTATCACAGTTAAATTCACATTAACAAAAATATTGGTTTTTGAAACCTTTAAATAAAAATAGGCAGAAAATAGTGAAGATTAAAATAAATAGCATTTCTCCTTCAAAAACATGGATAAAGAGAAGGTGTATCATGACAATTTGTCCTTTTGTGAGACCTCTATTGGATAGGACTATTAAAAATATAAAGCTAACATAAAATGCATTCAAAGCTGAGGGAAAAGCTCTAACATTGTTTAACCAGCATAAGAAAATACTGCATATATTTCCTAATATCTTATATACATTAAATCTAAAACAATTATTTTTGTTCTTGAATGAACTTTGTTATTTATAAGTTCTATCACAAAATTAAAACATCTTCAAAAAACAGTTTACTAAAAAGTGCTTTAATCTGGCATAGAAGGATATAAGACTCAGTGCATTAAAACTAAATTAGACAAATTAAAAGCAGAATTCAACACATTTTTAACAGTGAAATAATTAATTACTGGAATTATCTCTAAAGGAGAATAATAAATTCAGTTTTGCTTAGATTCTTAACATCTATCTAGAAGATAGGCTTGGGTGGTAATATGTTGCTAGGTTCCACCCAGGAAAAAATTGTCTGTCTATACAGAAGATCAAAATATTTTATCTGATTCTTTCTTCTAGAATGAAAATGTATATTTCTTTAAGACTATGTTTGGATGCATTAACAATGATAATCGACTTTAGCAAAGTAATAATCTAATCTAGATTGTAAATTCCCAAGTATTCTCTAAGTAAAAACATATTAATTATTCCATATGACACTGTATTAAGTACTTCATATTTTAAAATTTATGTAAATCTAGAAATATTATAGATTAATTTGAGTTAGTGACTGAACAAAGAGTGTCCTTTTTCCAAAACTGAACTTTAATATAGGCATTTGATGGTGAATACAAGACCTGAAAACTACAGTGGCTGGAAGTTGCCTAAACTTTTTAAAGAGAGAGCGTTAAGTGGTAATAGCCATTTCCAGAGGTATTAACAGAAATTCTTCACATTTTCAGAATATAAATATTTGTTTCCTTTCATATATTTTAAATCCTCTGTTAGGTTCACCCTTGTTTCACAAAGACACAATCTTTTTTAAATATCAAAGATAGGCATTACTTTTTGTTTTTCCCCTCCTTCCTCTCCTTTATTCTTATTTCCTTAGATGATTGTAGCAAAACATTCTTGAATAAAGTGACGTTTGTTTTCCTAGATCATTTAACTTGTCCCATATCAGCAATGGAAATACTGTTGTTTGGATTTAGTGCTACTCAATTCCAGCATCAGGTTGTATAGAACACAGTATAAACAAGTCAAGTTCTCCACAATTCCAGCAGATGAAATTCAAGTTCAAACTTCACGTCGCTCTGTTTCACTTAGAAGATTCAAAATATTTTTTGTTTACCTTTATAATAGCAGGGATGATACTTTTTATTTACTACTACAGCAATCAAAGGCATGAAATCTGTATCTAACTGAATAAATATAATGTAGACTAATTTTATTGGCATCAGATGTTTCAAAATCTTCATTTTTCACCTGATCTTACCTTAACTGTCTGAGGAAATAGTAAACATACTTAAGAGAAGGAGAAGAAGAATAAATTATAAAAGCTGCATTAATGATTCACCTTTTTTGTGTATAAACTTTTTGTTTAACCTTTGGTAAGCAACTCTGGGTGTTCATTAATTACTTTTTTTTCGTGCTGTCCTTTTAGCTACTATGAAGCTGTAAGATACCCTATGCTTCAGGCATATCAGCTGAAATCAGTCCAAGAGGAATGTCCTCACTGATTATATTTCTGCTAAGCAAACCATGTGCTTGTGATGACATCATATTTGCCTGAAGAAAATCAGTTTAAAAATCAAAAAGAGGGATCAACCATTATGTCATCAGTGAATAAGTCCTATTTTAGTTTTAAGTGCATACTAACATTTCTTTATTATGATGTGTTGAACTTGGAGGAACTGAGTAGTTTGGATTATAAATTTGCAATCAATGATCTTCCTGGGACAATTTTATACTGAAACAGCCATTGTATTTTATGACTGGAGACTGGTGAATGTACTACCTGCATTTAAACAGAAGAAGGAGAAAAATGTGATTCAGGCAAGCAGAGGTCCATTCTTCTGATTTCTATGTGTAAGAATTTTTAGGAAAAAAGAAAAAAAAAGGAAGTACGAAGTTCAGGCATGCAAGTAACTGGAAAAGTTTTGCTGAGTTTTAACCCCAGCTGGCATCTAAGCAACATGCAGCCACTATTTCACCCCTCCTCAGTGGGATCAGGGAGAGAATTGGAAGAGTGAAAGTGAGAAAACTCATAGTTTTAATAGGTAAAGCAAAAGCCATGCACACAAATGGAAAACAAACAAACAAACGAACGAACAAAAAACCCAAGGAATTAATTTACCACTTCCCACAGGCAAGCAGGTGTTCAGACATCTCCAGGAAAACAGGTCTCCATCACATGTAACAGTCACTTGGGAAGAAAAATGCTATCACACCAAATATCTCTCTTTCCTTCTTCCCCTAAAACATTCCTGTGTTAACAACACTATTTCCACCACAAATCCAAAACATAGGTCCATAATAGCTCCTATGAAAAAAATTATTCCAGACAAATCCAGTACCAGATTATAAAATACAGATAAAAGATAACTTTTACCAGACAAAAGCAAACTTTTTCTTGGCAAGCTTACTGATTTGATAGACAAGGAAAAAGAGGTAGCACTGAGTCTTTTCCTGTGCATTTACAGCACTCAGTTCTTCTCCTTTTCATTGTTATGAGATCATAATCAGAGCAAGGAAATAGTAAAAGGGCTCCTCCTTATTTTTCCGCCATCCTTCTATGACAGATCTCTTCAAACTTACTGGAATTCTCAGTGACAGATTTCTTATTGAAAACACTGTTTTTTCAAACAGAAATCGTTTTTAGGAATTTTTTGGTTTGATGCTTTTCAAAATACCTGTCTCAGGGACATTGTTCTGATGATGAAGGTTACATCTAAAGATCTCACAATTTCTGCTCTTAGACAGAGGGAATCTGGAAGCAGAGTACTATTCTAGGCAGGCTAGGTCTCCAGCTATGCAGATTCTGGAACTTTGTCTCAAATATTCCATTTTAGAATTATCAAAGTTCTGAGTTGTGTCCTCTGGTTTTCAATTTCTAAATTTCTCTGGTTTTCACACAAAAGCTTCTAAACTTTCTAACATTCTTAAAGTTTCTGAGATTTCTAGAGTTTTCACGCAAAACAATTTAAAATTTCTGATTTCAATGGAATCTCTTAAATAGTCTTCTGTAGAATAACAGAAATATTATTTTGAAATGCAGGAATTTAATTTCCATGTTTTCAAAAATAATTATTTCATTTCAGTAATTCAATACTTTGGATTTAAATTCTTAGTACAATTTTGAATGGATTCATAATTTTATTAGTCTTTATTAGATTACCAATACATTAATTGGACTGACTAATAGCAAGTTTTTGGTTCCACATGAAAAATCACAGAACCACAGAATGGTCGAAGAGGTTGGAAGGTACCTCCAGAAGTCTTCTAGTCCACTTCCCCCTACTCAAGCAGGATCACCAAGAACTAGTTGTCCAGAACCATGTATAGTTGGCTTTTGAATGTCCCCAAAGATGGAGACTTCTCTTCTCTGGCAGCCCGTGCCAGTTCTCAGTGCCCATCACAGTGAAAAATGTGTTTCCTTATGTTCAGATACAACCTCCTGTGTTTCAGTTTGTGCCTCTTGTCATGTCACTGAGCACTACTGAAAAGTGCTCTTTACAACCTCCCTTCACATTTCATACTCACTCGTAAGATGTGTTTATTTAGCCCACAGAAATTGCACTGGGTATTTGATCTACTCATCTCTGATGTTTGGTTTTAATTTGGATACAATGTGTGTTTACATGTGTGAGAGTGTGCACCTATGAGTATGAACAAGGGAGGAATCAAAACTAATGTTGATGAACTGGGAGACAGAAAACACATCTTCATAACACAGCAATTAACTTGAAAATTAAGTATGAAAAAGACAGATAATTCAGGAAGCTAGAGCCTAAAAAACTTAACCAGGACATGCAGAAGAATCACTGCTATAACGTCCTGACCACTGCAGCAGATGCCTTACCAGTGTGTTAGCAGCTGAGACCCCTTCAGCACACAAACAAGTACTTAACCTCATACAGGTGCAAGTGGTTTTACAACGTAGCATGCTCTCCAGTTAAACATGTTTTTGAATAATTTGTTGAATTATGTTCCAAGGGCTAGATGCAGAATTAATCAGGCTCTGAATACAGTTTACTTATGGAAAACACAATTTAAATGGAATTTAGGTGTCTTATTACAAAACTGTCATCCACAAAAACTTATCCAACTGCTTTAATTTGGTATAGAAAATCAGCTTATACTAAAAACCACCTGAGATGCACGAAAGTGACAGTTTGACAGGAAGATATCTGCTGAGCTTTTGTCTGAACAGAATCAACATATAACAAATCAGCAATTATTTCAGTAGAACTGAAACGATAGCCACTGCAACAGGATAGCAGAATGTTTTGCTGTTAAATTCCCTGCTAAGACTCCAAGAACTGTCCTAATAACTCATCTGAGAACTGAACAACATGAAGTTATTCAAACTGAGAAGTTTCAAACTTTTAAAACAAGCTTCTAATATTACTATTTGTTTTGATTAAAATAAGACTGTTATGAGATAAAAAGCTCAAAATGAGGCTCTTTGTGTCTCCAGCGGGTATAGTCCATGAGAGGGATTAGAACACACTGGAGGTAAGTCAGTAGAGAGTACTGTGATTCCAAAATGGCTCCATCAACATACTTATGTGAGTTGGATATAAGGCAATTAAGTAGCAGGATCTGTTAAGTACCTCCTTCTGGGGAAAAAAAAAAAAGATACTTCAGGATATTTACGGGTAAACTTTATGTTCTTACAGAGATTGAACTGACAGCACTTAGATGTAATCTTTATGTTTGGTAATCCTGATGTTGAAAGAAGGTGAATAAATAATTTCATATCTAGGTCCATGCATATTAAAACATTTTTTTAATTGTCCTATTTATTTATTTAAGGAATTCAGGTCCAAATTCCCCTTTTTTGCCTCTCTTTCCAAGAGAATGATTCTTCCCAAATTAAAAGAAAGTTATTTGTCATATGTGGGTAACATCAAACCTCAGGTGCTTAAGTGAAAGCACCAGAGTGTGGTGATTACACAGTGAAGTATTTATGCCAGCTGTTGTATAAACAAACCTTTTGTCCTTGAGTCACAGATGAGGATGCACACATTTCACATCTGACATCAATGTGTTCTTACTTTGGAAGTACAATACACAAAAAAATGTAGGCACAAGCTGTGCAAAAGAATCTTTATGGAGTAACCAGAAAGAAAGGAGGCTTGCAACTATAAAATATATTGAGAATTTTTATTTGTAAATTAAACAAAAGTTTATTTAAGACAGATTTCTTTCTTCTGTGATCTCAGTAGGACTATTCTGAAAAAACAAGGTACAAGGTCTGGTCTACATATAGGTAAATTATGACAGGAGGTAACACAACACATACCAGAAGACAGGCAATCTCACTGGACATGTGAAAAATGTCTGTCTGCTGTCATCCTACAGTAAACCTTTTCTTGATTCTATATTTTGAATTTTTGATGCTCTTGGCAAGAAGTTAAAAATTTAGGGTTACAAAAGTTCAACTGTCTCACTGAATTTATTTTAATTTTTAAAAAATAACTGTATTAAAAGAACTCAACTGAACTTACGTGTTCTTATAGACCTGACAAAATGTCTTTATATGCATGTGACATTTGCAAAGCAATTTTTCTGTTTCACCTTTCTGTATGAAAACAACACCAATCAGACAAAAAGCAAGAATCAGTTTTGTTATCATATATTTTGTGAAATAAGTCTAAAGAAACTCCTAAATCTCCTATAATTGTATTCCAATACTCATATATTCTAATAATCCTATATTGTATTCTTCTTTAAATGAATTTCTGTTCTTGAATATTGTTATAAATACCTATTAAGATGAAAACTACATAACAACAATTGCTTCCCTCATGAGGTTTAATGATCATCCTTGACCTCATACTTCTCTCTAACATAGAAAAACATCTCTTCCTTCCTTTCATGTATATTCTTTGACTCTCAGGAGAAAATCATAAAAATGGGCTTGTAATAAATTATGCTCTTACTGTAAATCTCCAATCATTCAAGTAGGAAAGTGTCCACAACCACAGTAAATTAATAACAGTCTATGTGTATCAAAAGCAAATATTAAAAAAAAAAAAAAAAGAGAGATTGTTTTGGAACAATACAAAGCTCAAGAACTTAAGAAAGATCACAGAAATATTTTTATTTTATTTTTAAAGAGTATTCATTTTGACATGCAGAAATTGAATTGATAGGTGACATATAAACTATTCGCTTTGCATACCTACCAAATGTTTATATGTAAATGTCTGTGCAAATTCTGAATATTCACATTTTAGAGATCCTTCAAAAATTTGTCCATTAACAATAATGCATTTGTCAAGCATGTTTAATGAATTTCTGTAAAAGTGGAATGGAAAGTACAGACAAACTAGACAATCTTCAAAAACTAATCAAAATTGCCTGACTTTAGTACACTGTAAGGTGATAGTTCAAATAAAATCCTAGAAATTATGAACAACTTACATGCTCTCTTGTCTTTCCTCATGTTCTTGTCCGCAATTTACAATATTTTGTTTTCATTTACCCTATTTGTTAAGAACCATACTACTGTGTGAGCTAAAAATTTGTTTCTTAGATACAAGAAGACTCACAGCTATGTTAAAAAAGTTTTGACTGTATCTTACATCCTTTTTATTCTGGATTTGATCTTTAACAAGTCAAACTGCATAGATTTCATTATTTTATAATGCATAAATAAAGGATAATTTCACGAGACACCCCTTAGCTAGCATCAATCTGAACCAGAACATTTGCATCACGCTGTGAAATGTCATAGAACATTGTGACTTCAGGTCTGAAAAGCAGGATAGTCACTGGAGGTTGACACTGTGACTGGACTAATGAGATCTATTTCTCAACATGCTTAATTAAAACAGACATTCAAAAAACAAAACAGATACACTTTTATGTTTCTAGAGGTAAGACTTCTGTATCATACTCCATAGTACAATGTAAGCATGACCTTCTTTTAATGTAGAATTTGCATAACATTTACGTACCTCAGCCTAAAACTTACTCATCTGCTGTGTCATCTTCAGAGTCAGTTTGTAGCCTTAAAGAGTCAATAAGGGACTGAAGTACTTTTTTTCATTAAGTACATGTTTCAGTTTTATAAATTTGAATTATGTCATTACTGATGCAATGGGGATCTGAGAAGCTGACATTCTTCACTTAAAATTCTTGATTAGGTGTTTGCAGAGTGCCTCTATCTCTAGCAGCAGAGGGAACTTTCCCAAATACAATTATGATTGTTCTGGCTATAGCTGCTCTATTTTCCCTTAGAAGGGTATGTTTTCCTTTCCTGTGATAGGGTCATTAGACAATTACCCATAAAACATATGAGTTTTCCAATGATGTTATCTCCATCTCACCCTGCAATTAACATTAATATGCTTTTTTTCCTCCAAGATATTTTAATGATTCTCAGGAAAAGTATTTTATCATGGAAAAGGAGTGGGTCATGTCCCAGTGCAGTCCAGCAAGTGGCACAAGGCAGGTCCAGGGCTGGCAGCTAAGGTCAGCCAGGAATCCAGATCACCAGGCAAGTCCATAATGGTGGGGAAGGTTACGATGTGAAGCCAGGACAGGAATTCGACAAGTAAGAGATGGTGTGAGGCCAGGTGGTGTTAATCAGGGTTAGCCACAATCCTGTGACCATTAGCTAGTCCATAATGGTGGGGCTGGTCTGCGGTGAAATCAGGTAACCACATCTGTGGTTGAGATTCAGTGTCTGTGTCAACAAAGGACGTGGTTGTGCACTGATGTGTCTTTAATGTAGCCCAAAGAGGGAACAAAAGCAAGACCCCAGCTCAAAAGCCTGTCCTGAGAGAAGGCAAAATGTGGGTGGGCCACTTCAGGGGTTCTTACTGCTCTTCGGCAGCTATGCAACCCTCTGCAGCACGGTTGCAATATCAAAGCTGGCCCTGAGCCCAGGCAGCCAAACCCCAGGGAGTTTGGTTATATGCTTGAGGCACTGACAGATTTATGTTATGAGGGAAGTTAGGAAAGTGCAGGCTGTGCCACGGGCAGCACCCAGCCTACCCAGAGAACCTGTGTCACTGTAGAAGAGATTTAAAGTGTCTCTGAAACTAACGGAATGTATGATTCTTGTATTTATTAGGACAAACATCAGAGAGGTATGGATGCTTTTTTTGCCTAAAAGGTTATACATATTTTATATTAAACATTATGGACTAAAGTGGAGAAACAACTCCAAAATCAAGGACCACTGAAAGACTTATCTTTCAGTGGGTGCCATTGAGAGCATTGACAAGTAAACAATATATATTCAAATTTTTTGCTTTGTATTGTGAATAATCTCAAATTCAATAATCTTGAATTTTTCATCTGCAATATTATACCTCACATAGAAGTAGCAGAAACTAATTATCCCTTTTCTTCTTTCAGCAGCATTTGATCACTATGGCCTTAACCATCTATATGAATTTTGTGTCTCTACAGACAGATCAAGACCAGTTTTAAAAGCTTTACTTGTTTGATTAATAGTATTAATCTGTTGTTAACAGGTTTAATTTGTATATAGCCAACAACAACAAGTATCAGCTGTAGAAAATAATGATCTTACGAGAAACAACTGCTGATCACTCTTCTCTCTTTACCTTGAAGCAGAGCTGGTGGTTGAACTTTGCGAGGATCAAGACTAAAATAAAAAAGTGACCACATTTAGGTGTCAAATACACCTAAATCTAGGAATTCAGGTAACCAATATTTTTTAAAAGTACTAAACATAAACTGTTGTTTGTTTAACAATTCTCAATTTAATATGCTGGTGTCAAATTCTGACAAGTAGGCAAGTGTAAAAATTTGGGGGTGGGGGGAGGGAAGGGTATCAGGAACAGAGTTTGAAGTGAACCGTGGCGTTCCAGAATTAAGCACTTAGCAGTAGGGATTTAGTACCTCAACAACTTGGTCCTTAGATTCCTGGCTTTAGCAAAAACATAGTAACATTACATAGTAAATGGTGTTATAACTTTATGCCTCAGGTAAAACCAAGGTGGTATTATTATTATTACGTCCTTTATTGAGCTGAATATTTCAGTACTACACACATGCAGAATAGAGGATAGATTCACTTTGTAAACTGCAATAATATAGTAAATCAGTGATAGTCTTTAAGGTAAAATATGTCTTTCCAGGCTCTTAAATTGAACATGATTTATATATGCATTTTTTAAAGCAGATCATCTTTCAGTTGTAATCCTTTTGTTGTGACAAACAGCATATTTCAACTAAGATATTATTAATATGTCAAAACATGCTCCAGACAACTTTACCTTCTGCCAATAGCACAATTGTTCTATAGAGTCCTTCTATACTCATGCACTAATTACAAGAACTATTAAATATTAAAAATAACTACTAGCATTTTCTAAGAAAAAAATAATCTTCTAAATGAGAACTACTTATTTGATCCAGATAGTTAATAGTTTTGAGGTTTTTAAATATATACTGTAATATCTAAGGAGGCTGATGTTCATATGTGTTTAGATTTATATGGGTTTAGTCCCATCTTTAGAGCATCTGATTGACTTGCAATCAAAAAATTGGCTTTTAAAGAAGTTTTAGTAAAGAGGCAGAAATTCCCATAGCTGCATACAGTATGTAGAAATGGGTTGTTATTTATTGGGGTGTCTTTAAATTACCTCTGGTGCTTCACCAGTATGCCCTACTCATTTGCACAGCACTGCAGTCAGTCAACAATGGTGGCATAATATACTTCATATAATTATTATACATGCAACTTTCTGAAGAAATGTGATACTTCACAAAAATTCTGATTCAGAGAATGGTAGAAATCAGTAACAGCCTGTCTTTTAAATTCAGTGTAATTTTGATCAAGACCAAACTGTATTTTCAGTAAAATACATGTAGTCTCTCGCATGAGGTACAGAAAGTGGTAAATACAAAGGCTTGTCATTTTCAATGCCTACACACATCAATGACATTTTAAAGTCAGAGAAGTCTACAGCACCGCAAGTGATACAGGTTATTTTGCTTTTCTGAACTAAAGCCTACTATATTCTGAATTAACTGTGCTGGAGTTATCTGGAATAGAGTTAATTTTCTTCATAGTAGCTCGTATGGAGCTGTGTTTGGATTTGTGCTGGAAACAGTGTTGGTAAAATAGGGGTGTTTTCATTACTGCTGAGCAGTGCTGACACAGAGTCAAGGCCTTTTCTGTTTCTCACACCACACCACCAGCGAGTAGGCTGGGGATGCACAAGAAGTTGGGTGGGGAGGCAGCTGGGGCAGCTGACCCCAACTGACCAAAGGGATATTCCATACCATTTGACATCATGCTCAACATATAAAGCTGAAGAAAGAAGAAGAAAGGGTTGTTCAGAGTGGGGTGTTTGTCTTCCCAAGTAACTGTTATGCGTGATGGAGCCCTGCTTTCCTGGAGAGCGGTGAACACCTGTCCGCTGATGAATTAATTCCTTGGTTTGCTTTACTTGACTGTGTGGCTTTTGTTTTTCCTATTAAATGTTCTTTGTCTCAGCCTGTGAGTTTTCTCACTTTTACTCTTTCAATTCTCTCCCTCATCTTACTATGAGTGGGTTAAACAAGTGGTTGTCTGGTGCTTAGTTGCCAGCCAGGGTTAAACCACAACACTGGCGTTGTACCTATTTCACCATGAAATGAAAAAGCAAGTAACTTATTTTGGTCCAGTCAGTTCTTTACTAAAATATTTAATTTTCATATAATTCTTTTTCTCGTGCTTCTGCTTTTATTTAGTTTGTTTCTTGCCTAACCTAAGCTACTACTTAACAATTTTAAGCAATTTCAGCAACACTTTTTTCCCCCTTTTTCAAATGAATGGTCCTAAAGGACAATAAAATGGAAAAAGTGTTAGACTTCGAGCATTTATCTTGCACTAGGGGAGGACTAGTTTATTTTGTTCTTAAGGACTACACAAGAAACACACCAACCCTCTCCCAATGAATATATCCCTCTGTTTCATTATCTTTATTTTAATAAAGCTTTTCCTTGTATCTAACATGACTCTTGTCCAGCAATCCAAACCCATCAGCCTTTACTTTATCTACCTCACAAAGTACAAATTATTACTTTCCTTTTTGCAAAACTCCTCTGTATACTTAAGGACTGATGTTGTATGCCTCAGTGTCTGCTTCTTTGGGCTAAACAACGCATTCATGGTTTTGAACTTTTATGCGCGGGGTTTCGGGGGGTTTTTTTGTGAAATCCAGACTGTGATTTCTTATCACCAGAGACACTTCAAACATAATCAAAGTAACATTTATAATAAATACCGTGTGCTTAATCCCAAAGTTCACTTAGGCACTTTCAGATCATTCCCAAATTTTCTGCATCTATATCATAATGTAAATAAAGCTCCTATAATTAAGATCATATTGCATTTTACATAATGTATTATATGGGCATTTTTCCATTGTCCAAGGTATCTTCTTTTATTTACTATTCAGTATTTCATTACTGAAGATAGCTTTCAATACTCAAACTATTCCTTCCCAAATAACAAAATCACTAGGAAAGAGGAAAGCTTAAATGGACAATGACCTCACATACAATCTAAAACATCATTCAGTCTTTAACTGATCTTAGAAGTGATTAAAGCCATTCATATGTTCAGTGGGGTTTATTAGCCATCAGACATATAAACCTAATTCTCAACATAAACTTCACTTATACTGAGTCAATGCAACAGCTGGAAATAAGTAGGGTGTTAAAAGTGAAGCTCTAATGGCTTGTTCTTGTTGTCTTCTCTTACAAATAACAGACTTACAGTATTTGTTTTCTGTTCTATTGTTTTGTTTCAGGGATCTGGGAATTTAACTGCAAGTTTTGGAAAGATTAAATGTGTTATATAATATAGCTCTGAAAATTGTCTTTACCTGAATTTATTTGTAGGGTGCATGTGTATTATAATTCTAGCAAATGTGGAATTTCCTTTTTGTTTGAGATTCACATTTAGGTATAAACCTGTAAAGGCACAAACTAATAATAGAAAAATAATTCAGTTTAATTGTCAACTGATTTCTTTAACTATATAATTAAAAAAAAAATCCACTAAATACTTTTAGACTAAGAGTAACATTATGGAATTCTATTGTTACAATTCTATTTGCTTATCTTTATTTTACAGTTTAACTTAATTGTACAATATTTATCTTGATTATTGTGTTTCTGCATTTTCATTGTGGCTTTGTCAGCTTTTGTGAATGAGGTTCATTAACTCTTTTATCTAACACACACACAAGGGTCAGTGATGCATACTATAATAAATGTTTTGTTTCATTTGGATGTACAACATAATTACAACTTTCTGTTATGCTATTGTTTAGATATAGCAATAAACCAGCACTACAGCATTTATACATCTTCATTTTGGTTTCTTCTAATAATTACCAATTTGAAGAATTCATTGAGAATTTCTAAAATTATATAATTTTATGATAAGGGAATTTCAAGGACACAACCAGGTTTTAAAAATAACCATGAAAGCTAATTTTAAATATGCATGGACTAGCTACATAATGTATTTTCTTGTCTGTTGTAATCTGGTACTATCTGAAACAGAAGATAGGGAGACCTATCAACGTCCTACTGATTATTTTTAAAAAATAAAATTTAACCTGTTCCCTATAGTAGTTACATTAACATGAAGTCCTAATTATAAATACATACAAAAAATTACAGCAAAAACTTAATTACTAAAAATTATGGTGTTTATGAGACTTCAATCATTACCTGCAAGTATGTTTGGTACAAACTCCCACATTTTGGTGGATATCTTGAACATGGATAATTCCTTCCTTTAAACGCGACTGATGATCGTTTTTTCTCACCTTCAGTCAGAAAATTTCTTATCTTCACATAATAACTAACATATATTGTTAGAAAACCAGGAAACCAGTAGCTAGTTTTTAGCCTCAATACACAGTTCAAATTAGTGACACATATTTACTCTTCTCATTCAAAAAACTTACAGTTAAAAATATGTGGAAGAGAAAATAGCATATTGTTCAAAACCAAGAAAACATCTTTATAATTGTTGTTATGAAATATATGATCACAACTTTCCAAATGCAAGGAGGAGATATGACCGGATATGACCAAAGAGGTTAATAGGATGTCTAGCATTTCTGTATTTATTGAGTACTTAGTTGTACTTCAGAACCTTCATTTCCAAACGACAGTATAATCCAGAAAATATAAAGCCTCCTGTATTAATTTGTCATTGACAATATTACAATGATTTATTTTTCATTAACAGCCAAATTATATATAGTTATTATCTCAGGCAGTACACCTTCAGGGTTCAAAGATAACATCTAGTGTGTTTTGGATAGTTACTCTGTATTACAGACACTCATATTGAATTTACTTATGGACGACCTGAGTAATGAGTCCTTCACCTGACCAGCTGCAGACTAACATGACCCTAAATAAACAATTTAGATCTCTGGAATGACTTTGTTATCTATTTCCTTAAGTTGCAAGACACTAGCCAAACCTAGAAAAATTGTAATAATTTACGATATCAAGATAATAAATATGTTAATAAATATGTTTTGAGCAAATAATGTATTCTACCTATCCAATACATCCTTCTTCTCATAAAAAATAGGTTTTCTGATCAAGTTTATTCACTACTAAAATTATTTATTGTATATTTACCAGCAGAAAGTATTGGCCTGTGACTTGCTTTGAAACAGGATTTCCTGCAAGAATCTCAATTTCAAAATCCAAAGCCTTTTCAGTAGCTTGTGTTGAGAAATAGGCGATAAGGCATGTTTCTTTGATATGACAGGAGAAATGTTTTAATAACTGGATTTGCATTTGTAAATTCAAAACTCATTTTCTGCACATATTCTTTAAAATTTGTATAGAATCTAATATTTTCAAATATGTATATAAATGTTTAAATAGACTACTACTCAAGAAAAAAATAACAGATGCTAGGATGAAGATTACTCAAATTTAAGAGAATCAAGTAAATATTTTTATAGGAAGTAATTATATCTGCCCAACTTCTACATGAAGTATTATTTCTAATAATAAGTAAGTGAACATTTTAAATTATGAAAGGACACAGAGTTTTCAATTTAAAAAATATTAGAATCATAGAAGATCTTGATATTACAGACAGAAACTACCTGTCTTTGACATTACTTGTTAAGCTATCAATGGTTAAAGCACAACTGAAATGCCCCTTGGTCATTTCCAAAATAGAACAGTTGCTAGACAACTGCCATCAATAATTTCCAGAAGTCCTTGCTTCTACATTTCACAGTAAAATTTTCCAGATATGCAATCTAAGTACAAATATGACATAGACATATTCCCAATGTAAATAAATTTATGCCAAAAAAAAAAAAGGAAAATTACACTTTCAAAGCCACTGTGTAGCTTTGGGAAAATAGGAAATCACTGGGAAAATGTCAGCTAAAGGTTTTACAGTCAGGAAGAATACAGTGTATTTTGTATTACAAAACTCTACAATGAAGAATTTCTGATCATTATATATTTCACTTTATTTTCTTTAGTGTGTTTTCCCCATGACATAGGAAATATGATATTACAACACTCCCATGAATAATAAGAAAAAAAAATTTTATTTTAAAAGGGAGATGTCCGAACACTGAAGAAGAAATCAATTAATTTCCTTTTCTTTAAGGAACAACATGCTGGTTTTTGCAAAGGTTTGGATTAGGTATAATGTGCACTAAGGACAAATCTTAGGATACCTGTTCATTAATGATTTAGATTTTATAATTTTTTTTAATATATTAGCTATAAAACTATTTTTTAACTTTTCTAGACATGACTTCTCATGTCATCTACATTATGTAAAAGAATGTGTATATCAGTAAGATGCAAATATTTGTCAGAAAAATCAAGACACTTCTGGTATTTTAAAGATCTCCAGATTTATTTGTAGTATTATTATGCAATGTTCCAATTTTCTATTCTGTAAAATAGAAAGATTAAGAAAAAATATAAAATGTTTTACAGCATTCCCAAATGTACTAATAAGATGGAAAACAATCACACAGAAAGTGTTGTGATTAAAAGGGTTTCTTTTTTACTTAAATTCCCAAAGCATTAAGAAGTATTCTAAATTTTTGAATTTTGGTACTCAACTGATTACACACAAAGTTCTCAGTATGTTTCAGGAATGGACACAGCTAACTTTTATGTTAGCAACAGTTTTCTTTTTCACCATCTCTGCACGAGCTAAGGTCTCATGCTGGAAGAAATAAGAAAGAATTTATTCTTGGAAATAGAATTCCCAGAGGCAAATAGCTAGAGGATGAGGAAACTGTAGTTTAGAAGGTCTTTTCTTCTGATCTTCCTTGCCCCAAATGAACATCAAAGACTACTGTAAGTATTTTAAAGAAAAGTCAGTTGAGGGAACTGATCTGCACTCCCTTGACTACTTGATTTACATTTACTGCAAATAGTCCATTACCCGGAGAATACAGAAGAAAACTCTATTTGACTCAGCCTTATCTGAAACGAACTCATGTGTTTACTTCTTTAAGCTCATTTCAGTTTTAAGAATGTGGCTAATATAGAACAATAGAATAAATTGAATTTATGGAATAGATCTGTATGTGCAGTTCCGTACGACATCCATTTAATCACTAATATTTGAATGTTTGAAGTCCAGGAATAAAATGTTTTCAAAATCCTATTCTATCTGAACATAACCTTTTCACTACTGTCCTATTGGGACCCACTCATAACTCTTTGAGTGTCATTAATTGTCTATAAAATGTGGCCATGCAGTCATCTATTTTAGGAATCGGTTTTGATTTCTTATTCTTTTGGATCATTACTGTAAGAGTAAAAAAAAATAAAATAGGTATTTTGAGGAGTGAATAGAGGGGGAAAATGGTAGTATTTTTCTTTTAATGAATTGGCTGGAGCAGAAACATTACTTCTGCTTTGGATGGGCAGTCTGTCCTTTTTGATTTTATATTTTGAACTATGCTTTTATGATCATCTTGTACTGTGTGCTGTGTATTTCTTCTGTTTTCTTGTGTTTTGCCGTTAGACCAATGAACAAAATTGTGTTTAAGCAGACAAATTGCAAGTATGCAGCTCAGTACCTTTTTGATAGAATCTCAAAGAGCACAAAGGGTCTGTTAGAATGTAGAATTAATATGACATAATGCTGAGTGCAGTCCGACAATATGCAGGACTTGAAGGTAAAAATAAATGGAGCAATGTCACTTAGGGTTCACAAAATGGAACAAGCCTTTGTCTAATTTTATGATAAGCATTATAGACACAGTAGCAAATGCTTGGAATGAGCAAACACTTTCTTTTTACTTAGAGAGCAGGAGCTCTCTGCGCACAACAATAAAATAAAGTAAATTATTCTTAAGATCTTAGAATGAGATATTAAAAAATATTTATGATTTTTAAGCTACTATTTAATCTAGACTTTTGAATATTGCATGAATACTGTGTAATTTACATGAGAAGAATTTTTTAATTTCTCCCACCATCTCAGAAACGTTGAAATTCAGCTTTCATGCCATTGTTTCAACGTATGCAAAAAAGTGGAAATTTTGCCTAGTGCTTCACTTGATCAAAGAATGCCCATAAGCCACCATAATATATGTATTCTTCCGTAAACAAAATCGTGGCATATTCTAATTCCCTTCCATCCATTCACTTATTCATTCATTTGTTATTTCTGAAAATATCTTCTTCAGTGCATTAAGTTATTTTCTGAATATCAACTATAACCTCAACATCTCATTATCTCCAGTATCTCCGTGTTCAGATCAGAGGTGACTGATATTCCCCATCAAAATATCGTAAAGGTCAGGCCTTATGGCTGAGAAACTAAAAAAGTTATCTTAAATAATCCAGTCAAAATATAACTATTAAAAGCAATTCAAAATTCACAGAAGCACCTCAAACTGTTCCCTTAATCAAGTCGTACATCAGGTTATTTTGCAGCAGTTCATATTGCTTTAATGAAAGTTCAGCTTTCATCCCTATTAGAAGTGTTGCAAACACTTTTTTTTGTTTGTTTTTTCTAATTGCATCAGCTTACTTTTTTTTCCATAGTTGTCACACATATTAATAAACATTATTTACATGACAAGACTATTCTTTTTTTCATTTAAAAGTATAAATTTAATGAATGGAAATAAACATTTACCATATTTCTGCTACTTCTTTTCTGAACTCTAGCTAAAAATTACGATTTTCAAAAATAAATGTTTTTAGTCAAGTTTTTATGACTTTCTGTATACTATCATGGAAAAAATATACTGGATATCCATTCATTAAATCTTGTTTGCATATTTCCCTTCATCCACTCCTTATGTAACTTCTTAATTTATGATAGCTGTGTTGTTTCTTTTTCTTCTTCCAGTATCCCTGGAGTTTTTTGGGGTTTTGGGGTTGGTTGGTTTGGTTTTTGGTTTGGGTTTTTTTGTTTGGTTTGTTGGGTTTTTTTGTGGTGGTGGTTTTGGTTTGGTTTTTTTTTTTATCTTAGTCCTTTAAGGCAATATTTACATGCTT
The DNA here is from genome assembly GCF_000690775.1 of Eurypyga helias. Classification (NCBI taxonomy): domain Eukaryota; kingdom Metazoa; phylum Chordata; class Aves; order Eurypygiformes; family Eurypygidae; genus Eurypyga; species Eurypyga helias. The sequence continues at coordinate 26,198 of NW_010271350.1, forward strand.
TTAAATCACTAAAATAAATAAGAAAGGTCAGTCTGTTACAATTTGTGAGGGGTGAATAGTTGTCTAACGCAGAAAGCCTGGACAAGTTCCTATACCATATCTTACACTCTTAAATCAGGTGATCATTAATCAGTTCTGAACCAAAATTCTGCCTGTGGGTACATATTGGGTAGTAGTCTTAAATAAACTGTCCACAGGTGGAGAAGCAATTGTATTTCTTCAGTCAAATTCACTGTGGACAAAAGGTGTTAAGTACCTTTCAATAGCATTAACTTTTATCAGAAACAGTAGATAGTCTTCATTAGGCAGCATTACACAGGTGAGAATATGGTGTACATAGATATCCACATTTTGCTTTTCACTAAATCTTGTGAAAATTATGAAATAATAATGAAAAAAAACCCACCCCAAACTACTTAGATTTAGGATATGCTAATATACTTTCAACTCTTTATGTCAAATTCATGTTAATTTTAGAGTTTGGAAGATTTCATTAAACTAGTCATGCTTAGATTTGTACATGTGGGCTTCTAAATTTTAGACTATCGGAAAGCAAGCATATGCATCAAATCCAAATATGAAACAAATATTTTGAAGGATTATTTTTCAATGTGTACTTGGATTATATTACACCACACGGCAGGACTGTGGGTGAAAATGCAACTTAGCTTTATCCCACATTTTATTTGTAACACAGTATTCAGTGAAAACATCTTTCCAGATTTGATGTGGTTACATGCTAGATGATGTGCAATTCCACTAATAGAGAATACTGCATTACACAGGTTTGATTGACCAAGAGAATCTTAAGAGACATTTGTCAGAGTAACTGGACTCAGAGATACAAGTCAACTTCCTTAATTAATTTGCATTTTCTTTAAAAGGTAAACATTTTTTTTAAATTAATTTTTCAGTCATATCCAAAAATTGTGAGGGTGTTTTTTCTTTAGAATTCAAACACAGAAAGATTCACATACCTGTTTATGACAACCGAAAAGTGTTTCTTTAACCTATGCAAGAGTTTTATATTATTTATCAATTATATACATACATTTTTTTTCTATACCTTCCCTCAGGTAATTGTAGGAAAAGATCTGTGACATGGCATGTAGGTTTAAAGCTGAATTTAAGGTCCATTTGCTATGGAACTTTACTATTATTTACAGAAGCTGTCAGTCTTAATGAAATTGGACAGATCTCTCCAAAAAGACAATGTAATTCAACATATAGTTATGTTGCATATTTAATGTGTTTTTAAAGGTTTTAGCTTCGAAGAAGAGATATGTATCAGGTGAAAAACATTCAAACTATAGCTAGAGACAAATTTTAATTTTTTGAACACTACTTCTTATAATAGATTGTGGTCTTCTTTGTTATCAGAGGATTAGCATTTGTTTGAAAATATTCTATATTTCCTTGAAAATAGTTCAAATATGAAAATGAATATACTTCCATTTGACAGGTATATTGCAGTTTTTCAGGGGAAGATTTCAATACAAAAGGCAAGAAAATGTTTATTCCGTATTAAAAGGGAAATAGGACAGTTGAATAGATCATGGAAACTGCCTAACACAAGGCAGTATGAAAGCAACATTTTGGAACTCTTTTATAGCAATCTTAGAACAGCAAGTGCAATGCCATCTGTGCAACATTAAGACTTAAAAAAAAAAAAATTTCTTCATCTCAATAAGTGTTTAGATTAAATGTTTGTGCCAAAAATAGTTGGAGACTAGAAAAGTACTCCAGGAGTCTTGTGTGGCAGCCCCAGTGTTACTCCTTGTTAGGCATCTGCTATTGCCTATTGTTAGAGACAGCATAAATGAACTTTTCACTAGATTAACCTTTCACCTCACTCTTGTTCTGTTTTCCCTTCCCTTGTTATTCATGCTGTGTTTGCTGCAAAGGTGAGTAAAGACAACAGCCTGTACTTAAATAGAGGTTTTATGTAGAAGAAAAGCCAAGATGGTGAAAAAGCAAGAGGAGAAGAACAAAGTACTAAATCTGTATGCTCAAACTCTTAGAGAGTAAGACACAAATTCTGATGATTTTTTTACTCTTTATTCCATGCTTTGATGAAATGAAATGTACCTTTCCGTTACTTTTGGTGTCAATTAGATAAAAATACAAGTACAAATATATTTTTATCCAGAGGGGAAGAAAATAAAAACAAACCAAAGCAAACTTTTAAAAGACAATGTTTTTTCTCTCTTTCTGTAAATGTTATTTTTGCCTTGTAACACAGAGCAAGAGTTCATATTACATACTGACAAAGTTTTTTCCTTAAGAAATACACCGTATCTCAGCAACAGCACATGTAGTGTAGATGGTTACAGCCACTTTCTCTCTTCACCCCTTATATTTTTCTGTTAGAGTGAATAAGCTTTTAGGACATCATAGAGTGCTCCATTTGACATCTCTGTAGCTCTTTTGTTTCCATTTTCATCCCAAGAGATTTTGAGGCTCTTAATAAAAAAATTGGTATTTTCAACTTTAAAAAAAAAAAAAAAAGTCCTTTGTTTCCTAAAGATACTCTATCCAGTACATCAACAACGCAGTTTTTTACAATGGTGAGAATACCTTAGTTAAGTCATTTACATACATTAAAAATAAGTGTTTAAACTGATTGCTCAATTATTTTACAAATTCTGATGTTGCATCTTTATGAATATCTTCATTAATATTTCAAGTTGTGGAGCTGAATATACTGAATATACAGGCAAAGTAGCCTGATGCTCTTGTAAAAATATTTAGAATTTTTTCATCACTAAAAACAGCTTTCTTTTTCACTTGAACAATGATAGCTTTTTACTTTAAAAAATTGGGGTTTGGATCCATTTTGGAGACAGGGGGCATTTATATGCCTGCTTAGACATTTTAGTGCTTCGTCTTCTTTCTTTCTGTTTACAGATTTTCTGCAACATGATCTCAATATTATTTAAGATCTGAGTATTAAAAAAAGAGAATGATCTGTTACCAGTTCTAATGCCTAGAGGTCTATGGAGCAAATTTTAAAATAAAAATTAATCCACTCTAGTTTCTTCAGGTTTGGCCTCTTAGATGGACTTCTGATGACATTTTTAATATTTATAATCTCTAAAAAAATCATAGATTCACGGAATGGTTTGGGTTGGAAGGGGCCTAAAAGATCATCTAGTTCCAACCCCCCTGCCATGGGCAGGGACACCTTCCACTAGACCAGGTTGCTCAAAGCCTCATCCAGCCTGGCCTTGAACACTTCCAGGGATGGGGCATCCACAGTTTCTCTGGGCAACCTGTTCCAGTGCCTCACCACCTTCTCTGTGAAGAATTTTTTCCTGATATCTAATCAAAATCTCCCTGCTTTCAATTTAAATACATTACCCTGGTTTTAAATGGTTAAGAAATTAATTAAGAAAATATATCATACATTGATAACCATAAAATAAATACATGATTACTTAGTATTTACAAACTGCTACATAGGCATGGCATTATTAAAAATTATGGCATCAACACTTTCCTGTTTAAAAAATTCACTGCGTAGCACACTATTTTCATCTAGAGCCTGATGTGCAATGAACACTGCTAATTCAATACAACGTAAGCTGCTTGGCAAAATTTAAAATATATGGATAATCTTATTTTATATTTATTTTTATAATAGACTGAGTAAAAGCAATCATATTCCCTAAAGCAGAACATCAAAGTCAACATGACAAAAGATGGTAAATAAGTCAGCCATCAACCTTTATCATATTATACATTAAATTATATAACATGATGT
>NW_010271350.1:29976-48724 GCF_000690775.1 Eurypyga helias
ATGTAATAGTATATAATATTACATGATGTTGTATAGTACCACACTATACTATTTCATGCTATATTATTCTGTTATATTTGTTGCATTATATTATTATATTTTAAAAATTATTATATCTTATTATTGTATTGTATTCTATTTATCACATCATATTTAATAAATTCATAGGTATTTCAAACACAAATACTCAAACAGACTCTCATAAAGTTTTCTCATCCTCAACCTTACAAAAGATCCAAACTGGATACACCTCCAAAGCATTTTAAAGCCACCATGACTAAATCAATATGAACAAATTCTGTCCACTTTGAGGTGATTCTAATTTCCATAAATGGCTAGCAAAAAAAGCGACAGGAACAATTTACACGTTTAAAACATGAAATAAAATTTCTCTGAAATTTAAGTCTGTGGACTCAAATGCAACATTAGTTGTGTCTTTAAAAACAGGACTTCAAGCATGAAAGCATGAAGTGCCATAGATTTTTCAAAACCAGTATTTTTTTTTGTGTAGACAAAATTGGAGTTCCAAGAGGCAAAGAATGATGAGATGTTAACTCTAACTACATTCCATGTTTTTCACCCTAGATATATTTTAATATCAGCAGGCTTCTGGCACAAACAGACAACATTGTTATTTAGTTGACTCAAAGACATTTTCTTTTCCCCTTTAAGGTCATCATATTGATTCTGGCAAAATACTGTAAATTTTAAATCCTCCAGTCAATAAGCTTAATACTGACCTAAAAATGTCAATATATGCTTACTAGCTGCAAAATAGTAACAGAACTTAGCTTGGTGTAGTCTGTTCTGTATAATACCCTCTTCTTAAAAGGAGAACAGTGTTTTTATGTTTTAAAGAAGTGGGAATGTTCTTTGCTGAAAAAAAAATTTTGGTGAAATTTTTCAAAACTTCAAACCATCCTCTGTCAGTGAGCACATTTTTGCAAACAGTATTATAAAATGAGATGAATGATAGCATTCCAACCAAGTTGGATACTTTAAACAAACTCTGAAGAAGTGGCCATAGAAAAATTACAAAACCATAAGATGCCAGAACTAAGGACAAGAAATACTCAAAGGAGTTTGAAACAGAATTCTTATCTTGCTGAAGATATGAATCTCACACATTAGCCATTTGATGCCAGTTCTCCCTTCAAGGTGAAAAACAAACCAAAAATTCTGCAGTGTGGTTTACTAGAGTGCATTTCTAATCTCTGTTTGGAAAAATGTACTGTAGAAATCTAGGAAAAATTAATTTAAATAACCTAAGAATAAAGCAAAAGATTTTGGTATATAAAAAGCTGAGATTCAGAAAGGATGTAAAGATGGTTGAAGGTATTGAGGACTTCAACAAAAACTCTCAAGTTACCTCAGCAAGTTGTGCTTGTTGTCAAAAGATTATTTCAAATTACTCAAAATATGTATGATTTTATGTTGGCAATACAGGGTTTACAACTTTGGATCTCACCCTTTTACCACAATATGGTGTGGAAAGATATTTTTCTCAATCAGTTTTATGTGTTTTGTCAAGAACAATGTCCTGTGACATGGTTCAGCTTTTCCAAGGTCTGAATTAACAAACCTTGTTCAGTTAGACACTTCTTATGAAGGGTGATGTATTATTTTCCCTTTTGTTCTAACAGAAAGAACAAGACACATAGTGATTCTATAGCTTACAAATTTCAGATGATCCACCATATGGGTAGCACAGCATGTACATTGTTCATAGGTGGTAAAACCTATTTGCTACATAATTGTGTCTAGTAGAAGATTAATTTCTCTAAACAAATGTTTACAAAGTAACTATTCAGGACAAACTATTTGTAGTGAATTGTTCACTGAATGTAGTTAAGTTGTAATTATACAGACAAAAGCAGGGAGAACATCTATATCAAGGGTAAGCCAAAGGACACATGCATTTTGAAAACTGTATGTTTAGTGGGAAATTGGTGTTTTTTCACAATGACATTGCCATTGAGATTATTAGCTGATCAACATTATCTGATAATCTAAATGATGGGTTTGTCACAGATCATTTGTATATGCACCGTATGACTATTGATTTGAATAATATTAATTTTAGTTTCTAAGCTGAGGAATTTCTGTAAAGTTTGGTTTTCAGAAATAATAAAGTAGTCCCTAAGATGTAGAGATGGGAACTGAAAAGGTAACAGCTTCAACAAAAGGAAGCAAAGGCACAAAGATATGTTTAAAATATGAGAGAATACCCCAATCTGTAGAAATCTTCATCTCTCTCATCATATAATGAGCTGAGACTAGCTGTTATATCTGCTATCACAAGTTACAGTGCATATTTGACAATACGTAAGTGCCAACAACCTAATGTTGTTGACAGCAACATGAGCTGAAATAAAACTTGTGTCATAGGTTCTCAGAGAGAACCAATGGAGAATTACAGAATGCTTGAGGTAGGAAGACACCTTTGAAGATCATCCAGTCCAACCATCTTGCTTAAAACAGGCAAGTCTAGAGCATGTTCCTCAGGATCATGTGCAGTTGGGTTTTGAATATCTCCCAGGATGGAGCCTCAAGAGTCTCTCTGGGCAGTCTGTTTCAACGCTTGTCCAACCTCAAAGTAAAAAAAAAAAAATTTAAAAAAAAAAATTGTTTTGTTTGATTGTTTTTGTTGTTTAAGTTTTTAAATGTTTAAATAGAAATCACTGTATTTCAAAAGAAATTGAAAATAATTGTGTTCATTGCTTCTTTCGCTGTCACTGGACCACACTGAGAAGGAGCTCCATCTTTCTTACTCCTTTCTATCAAATATTTATTCATTTCTATAAGATCTCTCTGAATTCTCTTCTCAGCCTGAAGTCCCAGTTCTTTCAGTATTTCCTTATGACAAATGAATCCATCCCCTAGTAATCTTTGCAGCCTGTGGCCCCTTGCTATACTGGTCCAGTACATCCATGTGTCTGTTTATTGAGGATCCCAGTACTGGACTTAGCACTCCAGACATATTTTACCGATGCTGAATAGAGAAGAATGATCACCTCCCTCCACATGCTGGACAACCATCTTCCTAATACAGCTGTAGGTTGGTGGCTTTTGGTTTTTTTTTTTTTTCTTTTCTTTTTTTTTGCCACAAGGGTGCATTGCTGGCTCATGTTCAGCTAGTTGTCCATCAAAACCTTCAGGTATTCAGTTGCTTTCCAACTGGTTGGTCCCCAGCCTCTCTTAGAGCATGAAGTTATCAAATCCCAAGTGCAGACTTCACATTTCCCTTTCTTGTTATACTAGGAACAGACTTAATGCCAAACATAGTAAAATCCAAAGGTAATCAGGGCAAATTTTATGAAGCACTGAGTTCACTCACTCACTGAAACATTTTGAAACTACTGAATATGGCGTGCAATTATTTTTGTGGTAACCAAAATTTAATAATCATGATTTACCTTCCTAAAGAGAGAGATGGCATAAACATGTGAAAACTACAATGATTGTTTATAGAATTTTTATTGCTATGTTTATAATTGAAAGTTACAATAGAATCAGTTTTAAATGTGACATAATGCTGAAATTAGATACCATTTTAAATCCGTATGTAAAATGCATTAATGCAAATATTTATTACGGTATTCATAAGCATTTATATTAAAAAATAATTATATCTTAAAATAAGTTATAGTTTTGGTTTTCTTTTGGTTTTGGTTAGTTTTATTTCCAGACATAGAATTTACTACATCCTTAGTATTAATAAAAATGTGATTGCCAAAGCTGTGTTACCCTTTTGCATAGGAAGATAAGATAATATTCTCACTATATAAACATTTTACCCAATTAATTAGATTTACTTTCCTGGCACTTCATTGCCTAAACAAGCAAGGAAAGCTGGCTTTCAGTTCCTTTTGTCCTCCTTGCTCGCATACTTTAAGGGTTGAATCTAAAGCTTCCTGAGTAAATAAGGAGAGTTTCAAGAGTGCTCGCTTTCTGTTCTGCTTCCAGGACACATTATAATATATAATAATAGAATTCAGAATAAGATACTTCAACAGGATGTTTAATTCCTTCCCTCACTGTAAGGTAAATTCAAAATACTGACACTTGACAATCCAAATAATTCCTGCAGTACAACATAGTGTGCATAGTTAACTTTTCATTCCCAGCCTGCTAGCAGAATTTATGTGGCAAGCAGGGTTAGAATGACTGTGAAATCCTAACAGCACTTCCACACTTATGAACATCTAAGTAAAAAGGAGCTTAGCATAAAGGAGAACTGTCTGTACTTTTATTTACTGTCACTGAATAATAAAAGCATAATCAAACAATAATCAGGCAACAGCAACATCCTGGCAGGATGCTATTTTAGAATGTGTGTGTACGTGTAGAATGATGTCTTTTCCTTTTTCAGGTCTTTACAATATTATCATATTTACTTTCTTTATAAACTCTGGCTTTTTTTTCCATTTCTGGCTCCCTCTTCATGAAAGTTTAAGGCTTCCCAGAAACCTTGTTCTGTTTCACAGAGGACATCATCAGATGCTTACTGAGCTTACAGAGCTCACATGTCAATCTCTAAGTACTGCATGCTTGCTGCAAAAAGCTCTCAAGTAATCCCTCTGCTGATACTCAAACTGAATCAAAAAAAAAAAAAAGAAAAAAGAAAAAGTGGTACCTGTTAGTAGAGTTTCTGATTACCTTATTTATAGTGATACACTCATCAATTTACACTAATTAAAATATGTAAACAATCCCTTAAGAAAGGCTGCTATAAATGACCCTGTAATTATCCCCTAAAAATGTCATAATGGTGCCTTAATTTTTTCCAGCCTTTTTGCTTCTTTGGTTCTATTTCATATAGAGAACTGTGACCCTTGGTATTCTTTATTTATTCTAATTTATTCTTTTCTATGAAATTTAGTATAGAGTAAATGTGTTGGTATCTAAATCATTTTAATGTATTTTCAACTAATTATAAAAGTGGTTGATCAGGACAAGCAACAGAGAATTTCGGGAGGGTGGTAACATACTTTTAATACAATACATATTTAAAAAATTTCTTGCACGTAAAAATTAAGAGTCCAGCATAGTGTCAGTGAAGAACCTTGTGTGTACATAGGACAGAAAAGAATATAAACCGCAAAGAACATCAACTTAGGGTGAAGTGCATTTTTAATAACATGTTTCAAAATAGGTGATTAATTAACTCTAGGACCAAGTATTCTTAACATAATATTCAGACTATATCGTACTGAACTTGCTCAGGTACCTTCTGACACTCTTCTGAATTCAAAGAGCCCATTCAGTGCGAAATTAAATAGCTGCAATTAAAAATTTTGCGTTTTTTTTTTCTTTAAATTGCTTAACATATAGGGATCTACCTATTTACCTATGGCTTATCCAAATCTTCTAAACTGACAATATAAAAGTGCAAAATAATACATAGCACAATTTACATATGTTATGCAAGTATTCTTACTTTTGGAGACTGAAAAAAACCATAACATGATCATAATGCTTTATCCTTTTTTTGCAGTGCAGAAAATCAACATATCATCTATTGGTATTAAATTCTGGCATGCATACTAATGATTTCATTTTGCTTTATTCATTGACAAGGAAGAAAACAGACAAGTACTAATGGACAAAACCAGGAGAAGCCTATGCAAGAGAAACTGGAAAAAACACTGAAAGACTGTTCTTAGTTTTCCAGGTGTCATAAAATATTTTCCAAAACATCTGTCACTTTTTTCTTAATTGTCAAGGAAAACTGAGCTCGAGTTTAAATAAATAGGAGAAGAATTTTAAATGAAAAAAGAAAAAAAATGCAGTTAAGTTTTTCCTACTTTCTCCTCAGTGAAATTCCATAGATTATGTCTTTGTCATATGAAACAGAAGAGACAAATGTTGATCACTTGTTAGCTCTGATGCATTTTAACTATGCTTTTTAAATATGGCTTGAAAGAACCCCATAATATATACTTAGTATGAAAACCAGAAATTGATGTAACTTCTAAACTTCCAGTTGTATCCTAAAGGACAGGACTTAAATCCTTCTTCAGCTACAAATGGATCCACAGCACCTGTGTTTAGCAGTTCAGCAGTAACAATGACAGGACCAGAAACGGCGGGTACAAACAAACACAGGAGGTTCCATCCAAATATAAGGAAACACATTTTTACCGTGAGGGTGACCGAGCACTGGCACAGGTTGCCCAGAGAGGTTGTGGAGCCTCCCTCCTTGGAGATTTTCAAAAGATGACTGCTGTAGGTAGCCCTGGTTGAGCAAGAATGTTGGATCAGGTGACCTCCATAGCTGCCTTCCAACCTCACCCATTCTCTGCTTCTGTGATTCCATAATTCTGTAAATTTAGGAGAGTCATGAGCATAAACTTAATCTCTCAGTCACCATAATAGACACTGCTGATTTGGATATTTTAATTATATTAAAAAAAAAAAAAAAACGGACAAAAAAACCCTACATCTTTTGCAATCATAAGGATATTTCTGCATCTGGATTCACACGCAAATTACTGCAGGTTATCCTAGAAAATAACCATGCATGAGCTGTCCTGTGCTAATCAACCATTTTACTTTATCATAAAATTGAGATGATAGCCTATTAACTTTCACTGAGTAATCTAGAATGGGTTTGTCTTAGGTTTAGACTACATATAGAGGTAGTTATAGCAAAGGAGCTGAAAGAATTAACTTCTTAGACTCAACAACTTGATTGCTTGTCTATAACCACTTTGCAGACCCTAAAAGAGCATCCTGAAAGATGAAGTCAGGAATATACATAATAAATTCATTCAGTAACAGAGCTGGTTAAGACAGTTTGCAATGCATATTGTAATAAATACAGACTTATATTTTTATTCCTCATTATTATTTCTTCATTTATTATATGACATTTGGATTGATGGCATTAGTCTTCCCAAGTAACCATTACTTGTGATGGTGCCCTGCTTTCATGGAGATGCCTGAACACCTACCTGCTGATGTGAAGCAGTAAGGGAATTCCTTGTTTCATTTTGCTTGTGTGCACAGCTTTTATTCTACCTATTAAACTCACTTTATTTCAACTCATGGGTTTTCTCACTTTTACTCTGATTCTCTTCCCCATCCCACTGTGGGAGATCTCAGTGCATCTCAAAGCATCTGTGGCTCTGGATAAGTCCATGCAGCAGACAGTACACCTTGAAGCATCAGTGGCTGTGCATGAGGATACGCTGGAGCACCTCAAAGCGTGTGGCCGTGGATAAGCCCACAGCAGGACAGGTACACCCCTGGAGGGTCTGCAGCCATGGGTAAGGCCATGTTGGAGCAGGTTTACTTCTGAAGGCATTTTGGCTGTGGGTAAGGCCATGCTGGAGCAAGAGTATCTCTGAAGGCATGGTGGCTCATGGAGAAGGCCATGCTGGAACAGATGTCCCTCAAAGTGACTGTAGCTGTGGATAAATCTGTGCATCAGCAGGTATACCCTTGGAGAGACTGTGGGTCATAGATAATGCTCCACCTGGACCAGGTACACTTGTAAGGGACTGCAGTCTGTGGATAATGCCAATCAGAGCAGGGGCTAAGGGGAGGAGTTAATTGCATAGTTAGACCCTATGGTCTGGTCCAAAGGGATCAGGGGTGAAGTTTGTAATGGAAATACATTTAACATTTTATAACCCATTATTTCAGTTGCATGTTATAGAAATTACTATAACAGGAACCACCTGAACCAACTGGGGACAAGCATCACAAAAAAGCAGTGTAAGTGCAGCAGTAACCTGACCTGAGCTGCCTTTGGTGCCCAGTAACTCCACACAACACACCACCTCTCCTGTCCTGAGTGAACACCATAACAGATGGAGCCCAAAGTCATGGAGTAGATGAATTCAATGGGTATTTGTAGACATCACTGGATCTTTTACATTTCACAGAGGTGGTCCATAGACTAAGGGTATGAAACGGAAAATGTGAGAGCTGGTTTCCCAGGATATGGAGAAGGCTCAATGATCTCAATGATATTTTAGCCTCAGTCTTCCCTAGCAAGGGCACAAGCCATACCCTCAGAGTCATGGAAGGCAAGAGCAGGGACTGGGAGAATGGAGAGCCACCCATGGTCAGTGAGGATCAGGTTTGAGAACACCTGAGTAACCTGAAGGCACACAAGTCCATGGGACCTGATGAAAAGTATCCACAGGTCCTGAAAGAACTAGAAGATGAGGTTGCTAAACCTCTACCCATCATGTTTGAAAACTCGTGGCAATCTGGTGAAGTTTCCACTGAGTGGACACTGAGTGTATCTGGGGAACTACAGATCGTTCAGTCTCACCTCTGTGCTTGGTAAGATCATGGAGCAGATCCTCATGGAAACCACGCTAAGGTACATGGAAAACAAGGAGGTGATTGGTGACAGTCAACAGGACTTCACCAAGGGCAGATCGTGCCTGATGAATATGGTGCCCTTCTACGATGGGGTCAGGACCGTGGTAGATAAAGGAGGGGTAACCAATGTTATCTACCTGGACTTGTGCAAAGCATTGAACACCATCCTGCATGACATCCTTCTCTCTGAATTGGAGAGGCAAGGATTCGACGGATGGACTGCTCAGTGGATAAAAACCTGGCTGGATGATCACACTCAGAGACTTGTGGTCAATGGCTCGATATCTGAGTGGAGACAACTGACAACCAGCGTTCCTCAGGGATCAGTATTGGTAACGATGCTGTTTAACATGTTTGTCAGTGACATGGATGGTGGGATCAAGTGCACCCTCAGCAAGTTTGCCGACGACACCAAGCTGTGTGTTGCGACCTACACAATTGAGGGAAGGGATGCCATCCAGAGGGACCTGGACAGGCTGGAGAGGTGGGCCACTGCCAACTTCATGGAGTTCAACAAAGTCAGGTGCAAGGTCCTGCACCTGGGTTGGGGCAATCCCAAATACAAGTACAGGCTGGGCAGAGAATGGAGAGAGAGCAGCTCTGAGGAGAAGGACTTGGGGGTACTGGCAGATGAAAAGCTGAAGATGAGCTGACAGTATGCACTGGCCATACAGAAAGCCAATTGTATCCTGGGTTGTATCCACAGTAGTGAGGCCAGTATGTCAAGGGAGGTGATTCTCCCACTCTACTCTGCTCTTGGGAGATCCCAGCTGGAGTACCTCATCCAGCTCTCAAGCCCTCAATGTAAGAATTTTGTCGGCCAGTTGGAGTGAGTCCAGAGGAGGCCTCAAAGATGATCAGAGGGCTGGAGTACCTCTCCTGTGAAGAAAGGCTGAGAAAATTGGGCTTGTTTAGCCTGGAGAAGAGAAAGCTCCATGGAGACCTCATAGAAGCTTTCCAGTACCTGAAGGGGCCTACAAGGAAGCTGGGGGTGGGGGGTGGCATGAGGACAGGACTTTTTACAAGGGCCTGTAGTGACAGGACAAGGGGTAATGGGGTTAAATTGAATGAGGGTAGATTTAGATTAGATATCAGGAAGAAGTTCTTCACAGAGAGGGTGGTGAAGCACTGGAACAGGTTGCCCAGAGAAGCTGTGGATGCCCCATCCCTGGAAGTGTTCAAGGCCAGGCTGGACGAGGCTTTGAGCAACCTGGTCTAGTGGAAGGTGTCCCTGCGCATGGCAGGGGGGTTGGAACTAGATGATCTTTTAGGTCCCTTCCAACCCAAACCATTCTGTGATTCTATGATATCTGTGTATTGTATCAAAGGATGGGAAGGGTGGGGGGTAGAGGAGGTGTTTAACAAGGATGTATTGGATAGTGTGGGAGCTGAGAATCATGTAAATGGTATGGAATAAACAGTGCAGAGTGTGCCAGTTTTTGCTGAGGTAAAATGTATGTTTTTCTTAGTAGCTAGTATGTGGGTACATTTTGTATTTGTGCTGATAACAGTATTGATAAACCAAGGTTGTTTTACGTACTGCCGAGCAGTGCTTAGACAGAGTCAAGGCCTTTTCTGCTCCTCACACCACCCCACCAGCAAGCAGGCTGGGAGTGCACAAGTAATCAGGAGGGGACACAGCCATGACAGCTGACCCCAACTAACCAAAGGAATATTCCATACCTGTAATGGGTTTGTGTGACAAGGTTTTGGTGACTATACTGAACTTCTGGTTTGAAAAAAATCACAAAATATGTTGAAACATCTCCAGACACTTCCAAGTTAACATTTAAGAACACAAATTCTGCTATTAAACTTACAATCAAATAATTAAACAACAAAGATAAGCCAGAAATTTGCATATATATATCCTACATAAAGCAGAACTGTGCCCAGTAGATAACTTTAATGTATTCTTACGAACATCTGATAAACAGGAGTGCTAATAAGTACTATTTTTTAATTCCAAGAATAGGAAGGTGCATACTAAGAAAAAGTTGTGGGGTTTATTTTCTAAACAGCATACAAATTTAATTGTTTTCTTAGCTTAGTTGCAGGAAGATAGAGAAATTGTATAAAATTAATACAAAAATATACAACTGGAAATTAATGTGAGTAAGCTGCAGTTAACACTGGTAACCTATGGAATTATTTTGCAGGAAATTCAATCTGCTTCATCCAAATATTATGAGGGCTCTTTATGCATTGTTGAAATATTTTCCACTAGGTCCATTTGCTGGAGATTGTCCTAGTTGAGCTTCTTAGGGCCAAGATTCACTGTATTCAGTTAGAGGATACTTATTTATTTATTCATAAGGCTTTGAATTGGTACCAAGACCTGTACTCTAAGTCAGTGTAGGACTAGTACAACATCTAATGAAAATAACAAAAAGATCTCAGAGATTCCAAGAGTGGCTGTGCTGTAATTAAAAAATATTAGGGCTGGAATTTTCAAAGGGGCCAAAATTAATCTAATATCTCAATTTGAAGGAACTTTCAGCAAGTACTTGATATTTACCTCTATGGAGATTTTCAAGCATTTCCAAATTAATTCTTATGGTTTGATTCCAGTGTGATATATTGATTCAAAAGACTACACTCATGCCCTCACATAGAAATCCCACAAGATTCAGGAGGTGCCATATGTTCACACAGGTATGTGCAAAATAAGACTTCAAATAAAATAAACTCAATGTCTGAGATTAAAATAAAGATTAATTTTGAATTAGTAGTTTGATAAACAATATGTTATCAGATTATTTTTATTTAGAGATTTAAACATATCTTCTCTGATCTGTTCACAGCTGTCCTTCAGATTTATCTAAAGATTTAATCTTTATCTGTTTCAATCTTTTGCCTACTGTTATGTATTTATAACAAAACACAAAAATGTTGCCTTGACTAAATTCATGCTATTTAAAACAGTATAAATTGCAGAGTTGTCATTAAAGTCTTCTAGTCCAATGAAGCTCTCCTTCACTAAATTGAAAAAATAAAGCAAGCTAAAATTGAAAAAATTCTAAACACAATTAATACATGTAAATGAATGTCACAACCAAAGATATTTTTTAATTTTCTGATTTTAAGCTGATTAATTTATTTTTTATAAATTATCATTTTTTCAGTACTACAGTTTAGACAGCAACACTAACTTCATTGAAGGGAGAAATTGTCCTGCTATAAAGGAATTACTCATTTAAAATTTATCAAAGAGGTTGAGTTTAGGAAAGCTAGACTTGTGTTTTCCCTTCTTTTTTTCCCCTTTTTTTCTTGTAAGGAAAATTTTGTTATTTGCATGTCTGAAAGCATGTAAACTTAGGGAAAGCTGGTTAACATTGAATTTACTTCACCAGATGAAGGTGGTAGCTTGTTAGCATATTTTATACACTTTGTACTTCTTTTCTTTTGAAATTTTGAAAATAAGTCAGTGAAAGTGATACCTTTAAATAGAATTACACCACATTAACTTCAACATTCAAAAAAATATAACCTGAACACTTCTACAAACAGTATTTGTGAAGGTCTGTAAATAAGAATCACTAAATAACAAGTCTCAGGCTAGGTACAGGTATACCACTACTACTAGTGAGTACTACTGAGTCCCAGTGGTAGTCCTCTTTAATTTCATTTCTATTATCATTATCACTTTATTTCACTTTTTTTGCAGTACTGTGATGTCCTGACAGGACTTCAAGTTAAGATGTATAATTTGTCTGAAATGACACTAAGAGGTTGGAATTTCTCATAAATCAAGTGTTTTCACAGGATTTTATATTATCACTGAAGAATCACCTACATGTACTTGGAAGTATATATGATCAGGCATTTCACCTACCTATGATGGATATTTTTGGGGTAGACAACCAGGTTTTAAGAATGATCCATAACACTGAAAATATTACACCTTTAAAGGTAAAAGTCCTGCTTTCAATGATCCTTATTGGGCATCTCAGATACAGATTCTTATATTCTAGCTGTCTACACAGCAGAGAGTTTTATTTTATTGACCCAAATTTGACCATCATACTTCAAAGTCTTCAATGCTTTTATACAGCTAGAAACTCTTTCATACAGTGAGACAGAAAAACAAGAAAGCTGACAGAATAAAAACAAAGTAGAATCACTGAGGCTTAACTTCATAGAAGAATGGCATTGAAAATGGGGTTTGTTCTGACTTTCAATCAAGAACAATTAATCTACTAGACCCGTAGTTAATCTAAAAGGAGGCAACAGGAACAGTGTAACTAAGTGATGCATTGGATCAGATTCACAAATTATATTCAGTCTAAGAGCAGAGAACAAATTATTTTTTCTGTTTAAATGAAAATGTATAGGCACGTTAAAGAAATAAAGGATATCTGAAACAAGGATCAAAGACTATCACATAGATTATCAAAGGCTGGAACTGATTTTATTGGGTTATTTAATTCTTTAAGTATGAAAACGAATTATATATGTATTTTTTTCCAGATTAACTCCTCCAGTAAATCAAATGAGAAATTTTAAGATAAGAAGCAAATAAAGATACTGCTGAATGCATTGAAGACAATGAATGCAAAATAATCTATTGTCTTCCTATGCCTATAGATGTCTTCAGAGTGGAGAATAGGGAGGACATTATTTGTCTACTTACTCTTAGAAGGGCTGCTATGATATATTTCCTCTTCCTCTGTGGCCACGATTCAGGTTCTCCAAGTTCATGACACGGTATTGTCTGCATATCACAATTGTGAAAGCATAAGCTGTAGAAGTTTCCATCTAGTCTGCTAGTAACAGCATGATGTCCTCCTCTACTTGCATATTAGTCTGTTGTGATGAAATAACCACCCCCAGTCACACTTTCAATGGTTATTCTATGTTATGATAATCTTCCAAATCTTCCTCATATGCAGAAAGATTCTGTGCACTTCAGTTCTAAAAAACCAAACAAACCCAATAACCACTAATCTGATTCTGATATCTGATTTTCCTCTTGACTCATCATTATCTGGTGTGCTGATTTTAGTCCAATAGAGTAAATTTTCCCCACAGTATCTAGTATGAATCTATGAGTTTTGGTTATGCTTAGAAGAACATTGATGTTTATAATCAACTCAAGGGCCTTCTCAGTTTCTCATCTGCACCTGTGTTCCAGATTTCTTCTCTACAAGAAGCTGGGAGGAGACACAGCCAGCATAGCTGACCCAAACTTACCAAAGAGACATTTCATTCCATAAGGCATCATGCTCAGTATATAAGTCTGGGGGTGGGCCAGGGGTTCTCTCACACTGTCATCGGGCCTCTGTCACTCTCGGTCTGGGTCTTTAGGTCTAGCTCACAGGCTTTGGCTGGGCTCTACAGCTCTGGACCTCAGTTCTCAGGGACTGGCTGGGCATTAGTCAGCAGGTGACGAGCAGTTTATTTTTTTTTTCCCTTTTCCATTATTTTCATCATATGGTCTCAGTAGTAGTGGTAATATTATTTTCATTATATATTCTTAGGAGTAATATTTGTATTATTAGTATTGCAATTATTATTGATATTATTAGTGTCACTATTTTATTTCACACATTTTCAATTATCAGATTTTTCTTATCTCAACCCAGAAGTTTCCTTGGCTTTTCCTCTGATTATTCTCCCCAGTCCACTGCAGGCGTGGGAAGGTGATCCTGTAGCTGTGTGGTACTTAGCTGCTGGGTTGGGTTAAACCATGACCTTTGGAAACAGCAGGCATGAAATACTGAATAAGATAGTGTCAGGGTTTATACAGAAAAACACCTGATGGCCCCAAACTAAAAGACAGCTTTCCTTTTCTGGAGGTTCAGTCATATAAGTCTTCAATTTTGCATGAGCTATTGATAATAAGCAAGATAACCAGTGTATTCTAGCTTTCCTAACCCAGAATAACTGCATCTCATATCTTATTTTCTGATATGGATATGAGGCAAATGAACAATGGAAAGCCTTTTTGGCTAGACATACTTTAAACTAAAAAACAACTAATCTGATTTTCTGTTTCTTGTTCAAAAAATTTCAAAGTTTAAAAACATTATGATCCAATTTGGCTGACCGGTTTTTTTTGTATTTGTTGGGGGTTTTGTTATTTTTTCCTCCATTCCACACAAGTACTCAAAATTTTTCATAATTATTGTTCTACATCAGAATTAAAACCAATAAGCCTGTAGGTAACCAATAAGCCTACTGATTTTAAGAACTTTTCCATGAAACAAAGTTGATGAAATCTTATTCAAAAGTCAAGTCTAAAACCTTCACAAGGTCTATTGGAAGGAATGCGATATAAAGAGAAGTTATGGATATAACTGGATAAGCTAAATGTGGCCTGTCTTGACCATCATTTTGTAGGGTACTCTTAATATTTTGACAGTACTGCAATGAACGATCATAATTTTTTTTTTTTTACTAAGAATGATAACTAACCAATGTCTTTTCCCTGTATTTTCAAAATTACATTTCTTCTTGTTTCCTATTTGAAATGCTAAATGATTTCTGATTAAAAAAAAGGATTCAACTAGATGCATTCAAAAACCACTGAAAACTGTTAAATAAACACACCTCTACCTTGATAATACACACATAAGTGTTTGACTCAGAACAGGTGTGATGTAATCTAAACTGTCTTTGACCCACATCCCAAAAATAGAACAATAAGTTGCTAGTCAGAAGAAAATGAGTGCTTAATGGATAAAAATCCTGAAATAATACCCATTCAGCTGGTTAAAGGCCTAGGAAAAGATTAATAGTTATATTACAGATTAACATGTGCATATAATCATGTAATTTTATACCATTTACATTGTAAATGAAAAGGTGTAATGCAAGAGATGGATGTGGTTTGAAACATGCAAGCAGTGAAGTACCTTAAATTGTGAACACATGGGTAATTAAAGGTAAACTAATCTCATCAAAATTAATATTGGGCATTTGCTAATCAAATGATAATGTTAATCTTTATGTCCAACAAAGTAATTTTCAACTCCAGACATTTTTCAGTTTTGTGATGCATCATGTTATTTTTGTTGCTGTGGATTTCAACTGAGAAGTGTTGTTTCAGGGCCTGTTCAAGATGCAGACTGACATGTCTTAAAGGTGCATAATTTAAAGGCTTACATTTAACTTTTAAAATTATATTTAGATTTTCTACTGAGATTTCCTAGAAAGTGTCATGCATTTTGCAGTTATTGTGCTATTTATTCATTGTATTTACCATTTACCATTGTAAACATTGTAAAAGTCCTTTTAAATTTATGTAGCAACATGTATGAATACTTTCCATGGTTAGTACTTGTAAAACCACTTTCATTTCTTGTGAATAATCCTTTTTTTCATATATGGTAAAGAGGGAAGAATGGGGTGCCACAAAGTATTTATTTTTCTTAGAGTTCAGTTTTCTTTTTCACTTGGGCAACCCCCAGAGACAGGTATTATCATTCAGTAGAAGAACAGTGAAATTGGACTTGATCTATGAAGATGTCACATTCCCTCATTTGAAAATGAAATTGCCAATAAGCCTAGAATGCATTACTCATAATTAGATGACAAGATGTCAGAACTCAAAGTCTGATTTCAAAGCCTGGTGTGAAGACTCCTTGAGCCTTGCATTCCAAATGCATGTATTAAAAAGGTAGGAGGGAGTCCTGTTGAAGAAAGAGGCAAGCACTACTGATCTAATATTCATAATTTTTATAACCTAATTTCAGAAGACCATAATTATTGCTTTGTTTGTGCTAAACAAGCTCAGGTGATGAATTTTGTCCTTTGTACTTCTGAACACAAGCCACCAAATTGCACACATTAACATACAATCTGTCCAATACATATTATGAAAAAAATCCAACCAAAAAAACCCAAACCATTAAATTTTGTTTTACAACCATATTTTAAATCACACTATAATTCTCAGTCAACAAAATGGGAAGCTAAAGTGAAATAACTAGATGAGAGATTTATATCTGAAATGTATAAAAAGTTCCCCTATTCATCTATTTCCAAATCCACCAATGCTTTAATCCACCTGTCCCTGGAAATGTATGCTTTGCCAAGTGTTGCAATACAGTATTTCACATTAAAATTCTCTTTAACTTTCTAGGATGATGGCAGTTATGTTAAATAAATATTTTTTTTCTTTTAGTGGATTTAGTGGTGATTCCATATATCTTCCAGTAGTATCAATTTTTACTGAACATAAAATGCATTGCAGGAAACCAGGTAGTCACAGAGATGAAAGAAAAAAATCTTATTAAATGAGTAGTCTGCTGTAGTATCTAGGTAAGGTTCACATTCAGAAATGAATTAAAAATCCACTGTTGTAAAGTGTTTAGATTTCTGATTTTGCTTTAATCAAAACCATTTTCACACAGTAATTCAATTTGTCTGACATTAATCACAAGCTGCAAATACAAATAATGAAAATGGTTCTTATTAATAGGTAGGTAGTTGGATTTTCTTCATAAATATTTCAACAGAGAAGTCAATCCATAATATTATTGATTGAACATGAAATAAAAAGTGCCTAGCTTTCCCTTGCTGAGTGCACAAAAACTCATGTTCTAATGGGAACTGCACATCCAGCAAGAAACAAACAAATTCTATTCCTGTGGCCTCTTCTTGTGGTGACTTCAGATCCAAGTAGTTTAATTGTACTTGGAATGAAGAATTTTCTCTTTGTATCTCATTCAGCCATAACCTGTCAGTTTATAGCCAGTGTCTCTTTTCCCTGTTGTGCACATTTGTACAAACCCTGGCTGCCTTCTCTGTCTTCTATTTAGGCACTGAGGGGCTGCTGTTCAGACCCCTGAAGTTGTCTCTTCTCCAGGCTGAATAAGCTGAACTTCCTCAGCTTCCCCTCACTGGGCAAATACTTCAACCCCTGACCATTCTGCTGGCCCTTTTATTGAACTTACTGCAGTCTTTCAATGTTTTGCTTATGTCGCAAGGCCAAAAAACCCAGGATTTTGTATTCAAGATGAAATGTAATGACTACCAAGGGGAATAATCACTTTTCAAATTCCACCAGTTGTGCTCTTGTTAATTTAGTCCTGTACTCCCTTAGCCTTCACCATTCATTTCAACAGAGAGAAGTCCTACAATAATGTAGAAATGCTTCTTCAAAACTTTTCAAGAATTTAAAAAATAACTCATTTCAGCTAAGACATACTATAAAGGATCTTTGTAATGGGAAAATTAATTTCACATGCATATATACATTTGCAGCATTTCCTCCCAGTCTTAATGTACAGGCCACCCACCCATCTGTTTAGTCCATGGTCATTACACCTCAGCTTTTTGCTTTGAGCTATGATTGCACCATTTATATATGCTCCTTTCTCTGGTTGGTAATCATCAGAAGTCAAGAGCTGGTCACTGGCCCAACATTGCCATCAATCTAATTATCTCTTCCCATATGCTAGAAGTGCCTGATCACACATTCTTATCAGCTGGACTACATGATTAAGAAATAACTGAACTGGAAAGAAATTAACCCTGCAATTCTAATAAAGCACAAGACTACAGCGAGAGGCTCATAACAATATTTACAGTTTTATAGGAAGCTTACAAAAACCATGTTCTCCACAGTTCTACAGAAATTGGGGTATAAAACCAGATTGCTACATAGACCCCAAAACCACTTAAGTCAGGGAAAAGAATGAAATGGAATCAGATGGATGGGAATGAGGGTGAATGGGAAGGCTGGGACAGTGTCATGGAAGGCGATTCCTCCTTTTCCCAATAGTGTCAATCTGTGAGGTTAATTTTGCCATCTCCTGTAAATTTCCTGCCATCATAAAATTGGGGTAAGAATCTGAATTAAACTCTAATGGAAATTAAAGGAAGAAATTCAAGGAAGAAATTTGCTGTCACCAGGAATTAATTCTTTTTAATTAATGTAAAGTGAACTGGAAAGAATCTGTGATGATATGAGGGGCCCACACACACACAAAAAAATAATTTCCATCTTCTCTTGCCAAAGAACTCTTGAGCTCATCACCTCGACCTCCAGGACTGAGGTCATCAAGGACCACAACCATAAGGACTAACTGTTCTGGTGGGCTGAGCCCGGCTGGATGTCAAGTGCCCACCAAAGCTGCCCTATCACATCACTTCCCATCCTCAGCTATGCAGGGGAGAGAAAACATAATGAGAACCTTGTGGGTTGAGATAAGGACAGGAAGAGATCATTCACCAGTTATCATCAGGGGCAAAACAGACTTGACTTAGGGAAAATAAGTTAAGCTTATTACCAATCAAATCAGAATGTAAGAAAACTAAAATCAAATCTCAAAACACCTTTCCCCTACCCCTCCCTTCTTTCCCAGGGTCAGCCTTCCTCCCAATTTTCTCTACATTTCCCTCCCCAAGCAGCACAGGGGGATGGGGAATGGGGATTGTGGTCACTTCATCAAAAGGTTGT
>NW_010271350.1:48791-69911 GCF_000690775.1 Eurypyga helias
GGACAGAGTACTCTGTGAGCTTCTCCAACATGGGTCCTTCCCGTGAGCTGCAGTTCTTCAAGAACTGCTCCAGCATAGGTTCCTTCCATGGGGTGCAGTCCTTCAGGAACAGACAGGTCCTCCACAGGGTCACAAGTCCTGCCAGCAAACCTGCTCCAGCATAGGTGCCTGCCTCCATCGGAATACAGGTCCTACCAGCACAGACAAGGGCATGGCCTCCATCCACCTTCTCCCCAGGCTGCAGATGGGTCTCTGCTCCCCTGTGACCCTCCAGGGCTGCAGAGGTACAGCTGGCCTCACCATCATCTTCACCATGGGCTGTCAGGGAATCTGCTCCAGCAACTGGAGAACCTCCTCCCCCTCCTTCTCCACTGACCTTGGTGTCTGCACAGTTGCTCTTGCACATCATGTTCTCTTTCTCTGCTGCAATTTTCCTCCCTGCCCCACCCCGCCCTTCTCAAATACATTACCCCAGAAGCAACACCACTGTCACTGATGGGCTCAGCCTTAATCTTTGAATTGGCTGGCATGGGCTCTATCATACATAAGGGAGGCTTCCAGCAGCTTTTTGAAGCAGCCATCCTTGTAGACCCCACACTACCAAAACCTCTTGGTATGGTATACTCAAAGGTAGGATGATTGTTCAGGAGATGACTGTTGAAAAATTACTGCTTTATGTACATAACAGCAGAGATCAGTAACGTATAAGAACTAGCCATTAGCATGATCAGTGAGTGAATTGAACAAAGTTATACTTTAACATTTGAAGCTGGCTTGATTTATCAGCCTTCTAAACACTGTGCAGCCTCTGGTTCCCAGACACACACGTATATTCACTTGCAACACATTTTTCATCCCCTGAATTCAGTATATAGCGAATTAGAGAAATTCATGTAATATTGTATAAAAATTAGAAGTCTTTTCAATATTAGTTCAGAATATTCAAAAGGTTAGAGGTTATACTGCTTTAGAACATAAGCTTTTAGCTCATAAGCCAATTTGAATGTCAATGGCCAGTGGCCAGCAGTAACCAAATCAGAAAATCTCACTTTATAGAGTGATGCAGGAATTAGTTCCATATTGTTCATTCTTTCTGAATCTATGATCCCAGCCAAGAATAAAGGCGTGTTGCTCCAGAGTCTGTTAACAAAGAGTTTTGACTAAAAAGAGGAAACCCAGAAACTAGAAGAGAGACCGAAACTACATTCTACCTGCCTGGAAGTCATGAAAGGGTCCTGAGCCTCAAAGATGGATCTCATGTCAGCAGTTATAGAACAAAGTGCTATGAGTGCTAAGACATGTCAGTTAATTTCATTTTGTAGAATACTTTTGCTAGTCCTGCTCTATCTGCTTCATGTTTTGTACCATTGGCTCTGCTGAAAGCAGTACTTCTTTCCAGTCCCAGAGGTAGCGCAAAAAAATCTAAAGGATTATACAGAGTATTAGTAAATTATAACAAGGAGAAAAGCAAGGAGAAGGAGTGGAGAAAGTGTGAGAAATTTAAGAATCAAAACAAAAATCCACCAACATGGAAGTGTGAATGGATTGGTGTGGGAGAGAAATACAACAACAATTAACTTTCTAATTCCATCATCACAAATCATGGATTAAAAAAAAAAAGTATATGCAAACAGAAAGAAAACAGTGTCTTGTCTAAAGCACCATTTAATGATCAGAAAAATTTTAACTGAAAATTCACTGATTAAGATTGAAATTTCATAGTCTAAAGTGTGAATTCCTAGATAAGTTTGGGAAGTAAGCTGAAGATTTTTTACAAACTCTTATTCCCTCCACACAAAAAAAATAATTTAGAACCAATTGCCTGTTTAACTGGACTTGTTAGACATAGCAAGTGTTTCCTGAAGTTTTCTGTGTGTTCACGGAACAAAGAAAGAGAATCTGATTTCTTGGGTCATTGTATAAGACAATGTAATCAAGATAATGAAGAACAGAATTAGTTTAAAAAAATCAGGTTGTTCTATAATAACACTTTTCCTTTGATTCTGAAAAAAAAAAGACCATGCCTTTGCTGTTGAAGTGTTACATTTGCAACCAGGAGTATTTAAAAAAAGTTAGAGAATAAAATTAAAGTGAAGATAATTTTACAGAACAGTCAGCATATTTTAAATATATTTTTCTCTAAATGTAACTTACAAATGTCATAGTTTATTTCACATTCAATTTCGTAGACAGTGTGAGCAAAAATAAGTAGTGGAAGAAATGAATACTCATCATCAGCTTCAATACTTAGGGCCATATTTGTTCATAAATGGGAGGTCACTTATTTATTTATAACATTTAGGTGTTCATGAAGAACACTTCTGGAAATCTGGCTGTAAATTTATTAACCAAATTCAAGTTACATATGTGTGAGTGTGAATTACCAGCAACTTCGTAATGTGAAAACTGTGTTATTTAATACAACATTGTACTGGGTCTAGCTGGGATGAAGTTAAATTTCCTCATAGCAGCCTGCAAAGTGCTAGGGAGGAAAGGTGTCCTGGTTTAGGCCCACACTGTAAGAAAAGACTATGCAGATGCACTCATTCCTTCCCCCAGAGGGGTGACTAGTAGAAAACACAAGGAAAGGCTCGTGAGTCAATACAAGGACAGCGAGGGATCCCTC
Source organism: Eurypyga helias (assembly GCF_000690775.1). Classification (NCBI taxonomy): domain Eukaryota; kingdom Metazoa; phylum Chordata; class Aves; order Eurypygiformes; family Eurypygidae; genus Eurypyga; species Eurypyga helias. The sequence continues at coordinate 51,418 of NW_010271350.1, forward strand.
ACCAATTATGGTCACAGGCAAAACAGACAACTTGCAGAAGAGAAGTTAATCAGTTACCAGAGTAGGATGACGAGAGACACAACACATCTTAAAAACCTTCCTCCTAGCCTTCCCTTCTTCCCCAGACCAACTTTGCAATCTGATATCTCTACCTTCTCTCTTGCAGTGGTGCAAAAGGATAGGAAATGGGAGTTAGTCAGTTTACCACATGCTGGTTTTGATGCTCCTTTCTCCTGCCAAGGAGGATAAACTCCTCACCCACTTCTCCTGGTCCAGCATGGGGTCCTTATCATAGGAGAGAGTCCTCTGCAAACTTCTCTGATATGAGTCCTTCCTACGAGCTGCAATTTTCTTCCCCAGCATGGGTCCTTTCCACAAGTGTGTGGTTCTTCAGGAGCAGATATGCTCCAGCACATAGCCTGTGACCATGAAGTCATGGGCTTTTTTGGGTGCAGCCACTTGCTCTGGTGTGGGGTCCTCCGTGGGCTGCTACCATGGACTGCAAGGAGAATCCGTGCTCTGGCACACCTCCTCCCCCACCTTTCTTCACTCACCTTGTTACCTTCCTTGTTTCTCTCACATCCTATTCCTCTCTCCAGTGTTTCTACTTCCATTGTTAATTCTCTTTTTGGTTTTACTCTCTTAAATATGTTAATCACAGAGGTGCTAATTCACTCAGTTGTGGCCAGAGGTGGGTCCAACTAACAGCCATGGATGCTTCTAGCAGCTTCTCACAGGAGCCACCCTTGTGGCCCTGCTCCCATACCAAAGCCCACTACATTACAAACCAAACACACCTGTGACCAAGGCACTGTTGATAACACACTGATGTTTTAGGTATTGCTCATCAGTGCCCACACACTATCAAGGCCTTTTCTGTTTCTCACACTGCTCCCCCAGCCAGTAGCCTGGGGGTAAACAAGAAGTTGGGAAAGATACAGCTGGGATAGCTGACCCTAACTGGCCAATGAGATATTCCATGCACATCATCTCATGGAATATCTCATTATTCAGGGACAACACATTACACTGTTAGTGAACTTATTCTGTCTTGTTTACAACATACCATACAACATTAAATATCAGGATAGCATGATATAAAACTTGGGAATAAAAAAAGTTTGTGCATGTCCAGAAAGATTCTTCTGTTTCAGAGTTTGGCTCACAAAGAGGAAAACCACCCCACAAAACCAGTAAGGATGAATTTCAAGCTTCCAGACTGACCAGGTGAATCTTAAAAGTTCACCTATTTTAGCTCAGTTATGTGTTTTACAAACACAATTGGTGATCACATTCAGTGTACCAGTAATTTAAAAAATCTGCCAGCCTATACAGTCTGGTTATATTTTTCTTCTTATAAAGAATATGTCTGGGATTATATTTGAGATTAGTTGCTTTATTTAGTATGATTATTTGAGATTTCAAAATCCAATAGAATCTCAGAGTTCCCATTTGGAAGTTACACTTCTTCATTCTTGCCTTCTTAAAAATGTAGTGGGATTTGATGTGCTCATTGGATTTTAAAAATAATTCTGGTACAGTACATTGTTCCTAAGAACATGAGAGAGAAAATGGACTACATATGGAAAACACCCGCAATATCATTTAATAGACTGAAGAAACTAATTATGATACCAAAGTGATGAAAATATTACAGGATATTAAAAAATCATAATGCACTTTTCTAGTGGCAAAACTTCACCCAAATACTTCATATAATTATAGCTTTGCAAACAATTTAGTGCCAGAGGAAAAAAGACCTTGTATACATTGCAAACAAAACCTTTATTTCTTTTTTTATCCTCTAACATCTCTCCCTGTTTTCATTAAAGCAAGGGAAAAATGAACGGTATTAGTTAAATAGATGACAAAATTTCATTATTATAAATCAGTATATGTCAACCAAAACAAAAAGTGAAATCATTACAGCAATTTGTATCAGATCAGTATATTTTTTCAGGCTGCTAATACTGTAAAATCATGATGGCTTATCTTCATTTCATATAGGCATTGTCTTGATTGATTACTTTAAAAATACAGTGATTTCAGTTGTTAAAGCAGATGTAGATTCAGTGCTGCAATAGCTAACATTTGAAACTGCGACCCAGTGAAATCCTTCTTAATTATGGAATGCAGCAATAAAGTTAATGAATTACAATTACTTATAGAATGAACCAGCTTTCTCAAGAGATAAAAGATAGATATACTCCATAGTTTTAAGTTGTAAAAAAAGGCAGGATGAAATAGGCATTTGTCATAGATGTTTCCTTGAGCAAGTATGCCCAGAATCCTACTAAAAAAAAAAAAAAAAAACAACAAAAAAAAAAACCCAACCAAAACCACAAAAAAACCAGGAGGAAAGACAGGTTTGAAGTGCCAGGAGAGCAGGGCAGTGACAGTCCCCCTGTACTCAGCACTGGTGAGTTTGCACCTCGAATACTGTGTTCAGTTATGGGCCCCTCACTACAAGAAAGACATTGAGGTGCTGGAGCGTGTCCAGAGAAGGGCAACAGCGCAGGTGATGGGTCTGGAGCACAAGTCCTGTGAGGAGCAGCTGAGGGAACTGTGGTTGTTTAGTCTGAAGAAAAGGAGGCTCAGGAGAGGCATTACCACTCTCTAAAACTACCTAAGAGGAGGTTGCTGAAAGATCAGTGTTGGTCTCTTTTCCCAGGTAATGAGTGATAGGACAAAGGGAAACATTTTCAAGTTGTTACAGGGGAGGTTTAGACTGGATATCAGGAAAAATTCCTTCACCAAAAGGGTTGTCAGGCATTGGAACAGGCTGCCTAGGGAAGTGGTTGAGTCACCATCCTTGGAGGTATTTAAAGACGTGTAGATGTGGTGCTTAGGGACATAGGCTAGCCATGGATTTGGTAGTGTTAGGTTAACAGTTGGACTTGATCTACTGATGATCTCCCTAAATCCTACAAATATGTATATATACTAATATATGCATAAACTAATTTTAGTAAGAGGTTTGTTACTACTACAGATGATGGCCTACAAAGATATTGTCCGTAGATCCTATTGCTAGTGACGTTTTTAAGAAAGATAAATATAGAAAATACAGGTTTGATGTACATTTGTGGCAGGATTAATGTTATATTTATATCTGATACATGCAAGTAGACTATTTTCCTCAGATGTTAATTTTCACAACTTGCAAAATAAGCTTCACAAAATAAACTAACACATAATATAAACATGTTTTCATTATGCTGTACAGCAGTATCATAGTTATGCTTCAACTCCCCTAACAGAAGTTGTAAGCCAAAGATATCTCATGAACCAGAATGTATATGCTTTCCAAAAGCCAAAATAAACCAGTAAAACAGAAAAAGTAACAAAATTTTAGTAATTATAAGAATAATAAAATAGGGAATATACTATTCTTTCAGTAAAATTGAACATATAGATAAAATGGGACTTCTTTCAGTTAGGCTTTGGCATTCTTTGAAAATGTTGTTAATTCACATATATGTCTCTGGGAATAAGACTAGGAAAAAAGTTAACTGTGCCTGACTTTGAGAAAATAATTTTGTCTTTGTACATATAACTGACAGTTTTCCAGGATAGCTGTAGATGGCATCCTCAAAGCCACCATCAATTGTACAAAGCACCAAAATTCCTCAGTTTAGATGGATGTGTCCTATGTAATTTTCTAAAAAATTAACATAGAAAGGTTCTCAGATTGATGACTGCCCTCTGTAATTTGGTCTGAAGGAGTATGTGAACTCATAATCATGACAATTAGTACATTGCTAATAGAAACTTTTTCAATATACCTTTTGGTGAACTCCCTTATCAGCTCTTAACCAATGTGGAATAAGTAACTATCTATCTAATATTTTAGCATATAAAAAAAAAATCTTAACTCAAATGACATAAACCTGCAGCTGTGTATGTGCCACTGTAATCACTATAGAGTAAAAGTACTATTTGCTTAGGATGGATGAAGTGATGTAGGTGTTAATGAAACAGACTTTCCTTACTCATCTGACATTACCTTGAAACCACAAACTGTGGTTTCAGTTGTACTAAAAGGTGAAATTTATTAGAGACTGTTTCTTTAATCAGCTGGGAAAAGAGTGAACTTGATCTTTTATTTTAAAAATTTGCAGGTTTGATTATGTTCAACATGAGAGAGACTGTAAGTATCTTGATCACTTATCTAATTACCTAGGTATTCAACTAACCATGGTCAGAGATTTTACTGACATCCTCAAAATAACATATCAGATCATTCTCACATAACTCATACATGCGTAGTTTTCTGCCAGTAATGTGTGCAAAGCCAGCTATGCATGGATGTTTCCACATAGCTGAGCTATGCTGCTGACCCATAATTCAAGTCTTAGAATTCTCTGGTGATGGTCTCATGCACAGCCAGACACTCAGCATGTGGTGCTGCTGTACACATCTTATCTACTTAGCACAACGGCAATTTACTGAAACATTTTTTCAGGCGTGTATCTGACATGGAGGTTTGAGCCTGATGCAGAGGACTTGCCCTTAATTCTGTGTGCAATTCTACTCCCTGATCATTATGGATTTGGAAGGAGACTTTAGGGGCTTCAACATCCTGGGAGAAAACTCATGGGGGATAGTTAATGTTTTTCTGGTTTGCTGTTAGAACCTATAAAGAATATTCGTGTGAAACTTAGTGCATCACCTAGATGTTTTTGAAATATTCCTGCCTGTAGCAGAGTGTTTCCATAAATAAACTGCTTGAAGAGTATGGCCATCTAACTTAATATAAATATTCTATTTGTTGACAGAGATGGTGATAAGATGTAATGGATAAGGAATCTGTTTATTCTCTTGTCTCCTTTATTATCATTGTTTCAGAAAAGAATGACAAGAGGTTACTTTATTAAAAGAGTACAAACCTCTTATGGAACTAGAACCCCAAATAAAAAATAACTATCTACTACTACATTTTAGAACTGATAAAAAATTATCTAAATTTTAAATCAATTTCGTTAAAGCATGCTCTGAACATTGTATATTTACTTTGTATGAATATTCTAAAAGTCCTGCTTTGGCAAAAACCATTTATTGAAACAGCAGATTTTTTCCAACCTTAAAAAATACATTGACTGACTGCACATAGGATGAATCTGTGAAGTTACAGGAAAATCATTTAAAATATCTTTTGCCAGTTTAGTAGCTATTTTATACTGAGTACACTTAAGCATTACAATCTATGGAGCTGAAGAGTTCATGGCACAATCTTTCCTCTAGAACTCCCATGCTCCTCAGGTCTCTCATGTGCTTGCTTCCTCTCACATCTTTAAAAGTATGGACGATAGGATAAGCACCACACTAGGTTTATGCTGAAGAATGCATCCTAAAAAAGAGGGCCAGAAATTTACATTTGGATAGCACACATGTCTCGAACCACCTCATACTCATTTATGTTGCTGTAGGTGGACCATTTCTCTTTGGTGCACATAAGAAGAAATGATGAAACAATGCTTTTCCCTAAATTGCCACACCATAGAGCTACTGAATTTGGACTTCAATAGTATTGTCCAACTAGAAAGAGAGTCTAATAAGAAGTAATGTATAACCCTCTGACTTTTCAATAACTTTCGTCTAAGAGAGGAATCAATTCCTTATTCCTAAAATGGGAACAAAATGCGATCAAGTTCTGCAACTTTATATAAAACTTCACTCCACTATAGCAGCAGATATTTAAAATTATAACTATATTTGCATGTGGAGAAGTAAAATCTGTGAATTACTTCAATACATTTCAAGTAGTTTACCTGAGAAGTTGTACTTCACTTAGAGTGAAACTTTGCTTTGAGACAAGAAATCTTTCCATTATAATGTAAAATTGTCGCCTAAAAATTTATTATTAAATATATTTAATGGAGCTTATTACTGTTTCTTCATTATCTGCTCTTGTCTGACTGGGAGTGAAAAGGGATGTTGCCACTCCTTATAGAAGTAAAATAGATATTTTTTTGTTCTGGTTGCCTGTAATTAGGTCAGTCATGGGAAAAATGGGTCCAAAAATCCTTCAGACTTCAGCAGATTTGTAGTCTGCTTTTTGGGACTTAGCCAATAAATGCAAAAGATGAAAGTCACTTCTGATACTTCCACCCATTTTCTTTTTCTTAAAATAACCACAACAGTTCTGTATTAGGTGTCGAAATTCTGTGGAGACTTAAGAGATCCCAGTTTCCCATTAGTTATCTGTATAACTAGTGGGAAAAATCTGTCTGCATTATCCTAACTTAAGTGAGCATTATTATCTTCAGAAGGGACTTTTTACATTTGTATTCAATTCTACTATGGATACTATGCTACTTTTCCTGAGGTAAAATTCTGTAGTTTTATTGTAACAAGGACTTTAGGATCAAGCAGTAATTCTTATCTCTCTTAATGAAAAAGTCGAGGATTTACATACTGTAGTACTGTCTGCACTGTAAAGTAAACAAACCCCTTTCATCGAATTCTGAAAGAAAGCATGAGCTTCTTTCAACTCTAACAGGTATGTTCTGATGATCAGTGGAATATTAACTGTACCATGGGTCCAAAATTCCAAACATCAGAGAAATTGAGAACTAGGTGCAGATTTTCATCGCTGCCTAATGTAAACTCCAGTTTAAGTGCAGAAAGTTGCACTTTCTGTTTCTTATCATAGTCTCACAACAGCAGTATGTTGTGTCAAAAACTTCCAGACATAGTGCTTCAAAATTTCAGATCCTTCCCATTTCTAATACTTATGATTTGTCAAAGTCTATGCAAATCAATTCCCAATCTTTTGATTTGTCATCAATTCAAATTTCTGTTTTGATAATAACATTATACAGGCAAAAAAAAATCTTCTGATACACTCTACAGTAGAGAAAGAAGTCTAAAAACATAGATTGTCCGGGCATGCAATTTTGTCTTAGATATCTAAGTTTCTTTTGTCAGCTAATACAAATTTACTTTGTAGTATAGACAAAGAAAGGCAATGATCATTGACTAGAGAGTAAAATATTTATATAGAGATTTATCCTGTAATCTTAATCCATAGTTTATACTCTACAGCCTCTGCTAAAGAGGTTCCTGCATTCTACATGATTTTTTTTCTAATTAATGAAAATAATTATCTCTAAAATGTATAAAATAGGGCATCAACAGGTTTGGCATGTTCTTTAAATTAGTTACCTAACTCAATGTTATTGTCATAAACTGTTGAATTTCTCATCAACTCTTGTGAGAACAATGAAGTTTAATGTCAGATCCTGTTTGACACAACCTTAGTTCTACAATGTGTCAAAAATGTGACAACTCAAAACCAAAATTCTCTAGAAATAAACCTCATAAATGCTAACCCTCAACGACACTCCAGCATAGTAAAATCCTGTGTGTTCAATAAATTTCAGGCAGAACAAATAAATATTCCATATGGGACACAATTACAATTCTATCTGAGGACAAGAACATATAACTATGGATATTGGCAGCATTTTGTAAATAATGAAGAGTATCTAGATTTCTTGTAAGAAATCCAGAACACTTACTATTCTGATGAAACCTAAAGGAAGCTGAAGAAATCAATTATCTTCATAAATTAGGTCACATAACATACTCATTATTTTGATCAGAGATTTTCCAGGAAGGAGACACAAGAAACTTTGTTGTTGTCTAATATAAGTCATATAAGTCAGGCATTCCACCACAAAGTGATCATTGTCTGACTTAAGAAATCAATTCTGCAAAATCAGCCATATGCTCGAATATTGATGCACTTAACTCAGTTGAATTGAGTGGGATTTAAGTGTTAGTCATTTTTGCAACTGTGCATTTATTAGACAGGTGCTTCATAAACTGAAAAGTCTCTGTGACTAAATAAAGGATAAAATATAAGCATTAAAAACAGTGTTACACAGTACATACATTTCACAGATGACCCCAAGAATAGTGCTTCTTGCCTGTTAAGGAAAATAGTTTTACAGAACAACAATATGTTATATTATGAGCCTATCAAACTAGAATACAATAAAACTGTGAACAATAATTATGTGAAGCAATTTTATTTTTTTAGAAAAGCTAATATTTAAGATTTAAGAAAGCCAAGCAGCTGAAATAAGATCAGCAACCTGTTTTATTTGCTTTATTTTCAATAATTAATACAAATGTAATTCCATACCCTTACTGAATTTAGTAATTGAATGATATAATGCCAACCAAATTTCTTTCTTTTTTTTTTTTTTAAATGGCTTTCATAAGATAAAATATCCAAAATTTCAAGTTTTAGTGGCACTTTTTGAACAAGACCAGGCTATTTCATAAAAAGTGCTTCTAATTTTCTGATAATTCTTCTATTAAAATATTTTCCTCTGCTAACACCTAAAAAATCTGGGGAAAATTATCTATTTTAGCACACCTCCTTGTTTTTCTTATTCTGATTACTTCTTTTCCCATTACTTTTTGGTTGTTTAATATAATCTGTACTTCTTTCTTTTGCCTTTTACTTCTTGGAACAAACCAGATGATGAAAATACAACAGAGAAATATTACATATTTGTTTCCTTCTGCTCTGTTTATTTATTAGAATCACAACTATGTGGATATTGTTGGTATTACTTTTATGTAAATTTGGATTCCACCTATACTTCATAGCATAGTTTGATAAAGAAAAAAAAAAGGAATAGGAAAATGTCTTATTTTATGAAAAATTAAATTTAGACACTATATGTAATATTTGTAGGGTTTTGTGTATGTTTTCATTTATTTTCAACCTGTGAATCTTCATATTCAAGATTATACAAATAGATAATATTCATCACATAAGTTCTTCACATGAACAAGACAGCTTCTAAATATTCCTTTTATTCAAAGCACTTCTTAGTAAGTTTAACCTAAAGAAAAAAACATATTCTTTCTATTTTCTTTGCAACTGAACATTAATGACTCTTTAGAAACCTTCTGTTAAAACAGAGCTGTCATGTCTGTCACTGATGGTGATTGATATTATTGTTTGATGGACTTCAGGGCCAAAAAATCTGTGGTTGCCAAAAACTATGGATGCCATTCATAGGAAGAGACATTGCATAATATAAAATTTTACATTGTAAAGTTTAAGAGCTATTTTTCATAAATACAGCATCTCTGAGTGGGATCAGACTACATCTAATAAATCCATCTGATTCTGGTGGAATCTCCTGATAATGTTTCAAGACTCTGATCCAGAATAATTTCCAAGTTTTATTTAGGAAAAACATTTTTTGGTGAAAGAAAAAAAAAACCCACACACAAAACAAGAGGAAAAAAAAAAACCCAAAACAAACACCCACAAAACACTGTGTCTATTCCTCTGTGATTACATTATTTAGCATTCATGAAAAGGCAAAAGAATGCTTATTATATACATTCTTATTTTTCTCTCTGAACAGAGTAGCTTCACCCATAAAACTGGACTGTTTACCACCATCTATGAGCAATATTGGACCTCGGTAAGACCAATATTAGAAATAGAAATTCATCTACTCTTTTGTCAATGAAGGATCTACTTCCGTACCAATTACTGTCTAGCTTTCTGATAGTTTTCTCATGAAATAATGCAGAATATAAGAATATTTAAGGTAAAATCTAATACCTGCACTGCTTCATATGTCATTAAGTATTTCTATAATTTGTATTTCATACTGAATTTGCAGGCTGTTAATCTGTTAATGATATTTCCTCATAATAATAAAAGCAACAAAAATGGAAGAAAAAAAATTAAGCAAATTTTAAAAAATCTTATAACAAAAGAAAATGGACCAGAGTTCATTTTTCAAAAATACAACATATTTAAATTGTCTCTGAATACTTCAAAATCACTAAAAAGAAAGTCCAGTGCATAAAATACTAGATAATATACAAATTGTTTGCTGCCATGGTAACTGACAAGTTTAGAGATGCTTGAATTTCTGTGTGTAATTTTAATATACCTTTCTTATATGGATTTAATGAATCTTATTTTTTTTATTAGACCTTTATGTAAAATAAGTCCTTTCTGAGGGCTGCTCTTGGCTTAGTCACCTTTTACTACGATGAATGGTACGGAAATGTCAGAGGCTTAAATTCCTGTAATATTAGTTATTATGTAAAAATAAACATTTTTAATTCTTTAGGAAACCAAACTCATCTAGATTGGTGAGCTAAGGGGCATTCACCTCAACTGATAATTATTTATATTTGAACATATGCAAACTGCCATTGACTTTTCTAAACTGTTTAGCAAAAACAGCCCTTTTAATAGATTTTGAATTTTGACTTTTAAATTGTTCCTAGCAAACTTTCATCTTCCATTTATACCATAAAATGAATCACCACTTCTTACAGGCATGTCAGCATTGCAGAAGAACAAGTTTTGGCAAGCTGACTACATTACACTCGTTCAACACTTATTGTGTATTAATGCAAATCACTCAACCATCATGCAAAATTACTGGTATAAGTAACGATTTCCATCATATGAAAAAAACAAAGACAGACTGGGAAATGGCAAATTTTCTTTCTCCATTCATCACATAAGAAAGGCTGACTCTCTCACATGTCTGAAGAAGGTACACATGTATGTAATTATCACTGATTTTATTGTTTCAGCTTGAAGAACACACACAAGAATTCATAAGATTTCCAAGAAAAAATGTCAAAAATATCTGAATTCATAAAGTCACCCTCAACTTTTCAGGCCCAAAATAGAATCATTACAACTGTTCTCTGAAAGAATAGTGTTACTAAGCTTTCTGTTTATTTGTTTTCTATAGAAAATTGTCTAGGTAAGCAGTAGCATCCAAGAATCAGAATTGCCTAGACTGGAAAAGACTTGGAAGATCATATAGTGCAATCATTAACCAAGAACCAAGAAATCATCAACAGCCAAGAAAGGTTGTTTCATATATATAAAACTTTTTTTTTCACAAGGAATAAAAAAATCTATAGAAAATCTAATAATTTTCCATGCAGAAAGAATGTGTCATTATTCTCATTCATAATTAGGAATACTATTCTTATGAATTTGTTTTCTGCTTTTAAGATTTTTCACTTTACATTTGAATTTCCTAGGAAATGCCAGAATTCTCTGGTTTTGTGCAAACATTACGATATTAATGTTCACTGTCTCTTAATGTGCATTATGTACTGTCCAGAATGTCATAAAGACCAAAATAAGAAATGTTTTGAGGAAAGCACATCTAAGTGAGAAGTCAACCAGCCCCGGGAATGTTAAGAATGGAATAATGACCAAGATCTGTTATATTTACCTGTCTGTCTAAATTAGGATTTGCATGTATTTTAGCATAAAGACTTTGATAAAACCAAAACTACCTTCAATTCCAAGTACTGTAGATACCAGCTCACAGATTCTAATTGTTTTCTTTCTAGGGTCATGACTTTTATATGCAGCAATGTGGCTTCAAAAGGAAAATGAAACTAGCTAAAGAAAAAGGAGGGATGTGGAAAGGGGGTACACAAACACACGCACACAATAAGCTGAGGTGCTCTAGCTGTTTACTTTTGAGCGTTGGAGGTACAGGACAAAGTTAACCCATTTACTTGGCTATTACACTATTTCATGAAGTGTATATGAGACTACCTCTAATACCTCTGGTATTAGTTTTAAAATCAGTAAGGTGCACCACTTAGGAATGTGTATGTAAGACAGAAGTCTTCAGTGTAGATCCAAAATGGGCAAGACTTGGAAAATCTAGATATCTAAGACATAGAAGCTTCAGACATACTCTTTTCCTGTTGTACATCATTCATTACTTGATGCATTCAGGTTTTGAATTATACATTGAAGTTATCTAGTTACTTTCACTACGTTTATAGGTGTTTCACCTTTGACTGAAGATATGCATATAAGTGGACTCATTCTTTTACTACAGATTGCATTACTTCTTGAGCTGAAATAATGTAAGCCTGGTTCTGACTCTACCCCATGAATACAATGAATATATTAAACAAGAGAAGCTACACATAAATACACACACATACACATACATATACATATGCGTATACATATACACCTATACGACGTATTATTTCAAGATTTAAGAAGTTGATGGGTATCAGGCTTAGCCAGAAAATACTGCAATAGGTTCTTGCCTGCTATTTGAATAAGGTGCAGAACATCATATGGAACACTTTTTCAGGAGTCCTCTTTGAGAAAACTCACAAATGCACAGCTGGGGAGAATTTTTGAACATTGGGATGTAATTTCCTCTCATTCTACTGACCTGCCATAGATCAAGAAACTATTGCTCAGTTTTCATCTTGCATTGGGTCCCTCAACACATGCCTGGTTCAGGGAATAAAAAAAAGGAATTGCTTTTACATGGAAGATTCAAAGCTTTGCAAGAAATAGGGTCAATTGTCCAACTGTCATTCTTACAGAAAGTTAAACTGAGATCAAATAAGCATAAATCCTGGCAAAAGTTACAATTCATTAATATTTTTTGTCTACAGTTATATTGGTGTCTAATTATAAAGCAACATCAGGTGCATTCACAACTAGGAATGCAATGCCATGTTATGTAAATAATAAAATCTGCACTAAGATTTCAGATATTTATCAAAAGAACTGATTGACTAAGTTAAAAATATAGACATTAACTATTAATATGTAAAGTGTTTTTCCTCCTTAATGAACAAATAGCTGCAGGCATATTTGATGTAAAAAAACAAACAAACAAAAAAAACCCTACCTGCTGTATTGTAGAATCGAAAGACAAATGACTATCACATAGACATAAGAATGTGAATATTTCATTTGTAATCATTCAGAACTATACTTTACAAGCAATTAAATAATCAGATTCTAAAAAAAAGTATAAAAGAGTTTTGACAAAAAAAAATCCTTACTCATTGAAATAACACATTTTAAATGTTTATGCCTTAAGCTCTAAGACAATTAATTCCAAGCTTCCAGGCTTTAAGCATTATGAATCAAATACTAAACATAAGAGAAGACTGTAATTATTTTTCAGACAAAATGAACTTAAAATTCACCTTTGTAATCAGAGCAATGGATGAAATTCTGTTCAGGAGCCGAATTGAAAATGGAAATTACTTAACAAATGGTACAAAAAACATTAGTGAATACATTACCTTCTTTAAAAGAAGTTGGTTTTTTAGGATTAATAAACTGTTGTTTACATCAAATTCTTTATGAGATCATCTACCATGTTTGGTCCATAGATTGCTTCTTAACAGCCATAATGTCCAAGTGGTCAAAAAAAGCCTCAACAGTAGTCCCTACAATAAGATAAATTTCTTATTTATTTCAGTTTTAATATTCAATCATCTAATGACACTCTCATCATCTTGAGATGTCTATAATCTTTGAAATTGCCTTTAGTTTTATGGAGTGGCTGAGAGTGTGTTTGCATTACAGTTTTGTTCTGGATCAAGAGAGTGCTTTTAAAGATAATCATTCCCATACAGCATGCTTTGTTTCACTTTGTAGCACTCTCAGGGCACAACTGGGTTCATTTCAAGTGAAACTAATCTGAACATGAACACCAAAAGTTTGCCGAATGAACTCCAGTCACTAACACAATTCTGTCCATGAGAGCAGACTAAAGACAATCTGAAGTAACCCCACATGAAACATGCTAATGGTGGATGTCAAGTTATTGACAACTGCTTTGATTTACAAGTCCATTACTATTGTACTGCCTTACTTACTAAAGCAGACATAGCCTACAAGATTCCCCACTTCAAGTCTCTGGAATTATTCCATGTTACAGTACAATCAATGTAAAATACTGCTTTTCTCTAGAGAACACACAAGTTCTCTCTCCTTTCTCACTACTTTTGAGCACAAGCCCCTAGCAAAGATTTAAACAGCAGAAGCTTAGTACTGTGCCTCTAAGAGAGAGTGAATAGCTACACAATATGAAAAAGAAAGGACTAATTATAGGGTAACAGTAGCCAGGTAGCATCCATATTAAATGCTAGTAAGTAATAGGTGAATACTATGTGCCAGCTGTTTAAACAGAGAGAGAAACTGAGTAGAAAATTTCCACCACAGAAAGCAGAAGGAAAATGCCAAATGAATTTTAGTTTTGTTAACCAGCAGCAATGCATTCTATTGTTACGATACCAGGAGTAAGAAAACACCCTGTATAGAGGTTGTAGTCTAAATAGCTGGAAGAATGACAAAACCAAATAGGAAGGCAAAAGAAGAATGTTTAAGTAAGTATATTCATTGAGGATAGATCCAAACAGAAAACTTAGCACTTACAAGCCAGCCATTTCAGTGACTTGATTATGCTTAGCCTGAAAAACGAAATCTAAATATCTGAGTTAAATACTGCATATGGGAGAGGTCTTTTTGAAAGTTGTCAGAATTCCTACAAAGTAATAATAAAACATTTACAATAACTAGTCAAAAATACTGAACATGAGATGCTTTTGAACTTCTGCCTTTCTGCAAGGGCTTAGATGTGTATCTTGGGAGGAAGGCAGGTGCCTCTGCTCAGTTAAGCTATCAAGCCTAAGAATCTCTCTGGAGGTGTTTCAATACATCATTTAAAGAAGATGTGGAAAGTTCATGTAATAATTCAGTAGAAAGCCAGGAAAGAGAGCATCCACTTTCAAGGGAACATAGCTTGGTCATTGCTAAAAAATCCACACAATGGCAATTCCCTACTGGTCCCCACTCAGTTTCTACGTGAATGGAAAAAGAGAAGAATAAATATGCCATGAATTCTCTCTGTATAGACTCAAAAACAACAACACATGCATATGACACAGCACCTCAGGTATGAATTTGTTCTAGAAAAAACTATACTGAACAATTCTGCATATATGGACATGCACATTTTTATTTTCATATTGCAGCAAAGCTCCCAACTTCCACAGAAGAGTTAAGCAAGTATAACTATTCCTGAGGAGGAAACTTAGACTATCTGCAGACATCAAGTTAAAGGTGTTCATTGGAGTACTCTGCTTAGAATAAAACCCCAAACAATAAGATACAGTGGTGAGGTGAGGTGTGGGAACGGTACAGGAACTACTTCAAGTTTTACTAGACCACAAAGAAAAGACCATTTGGCAGTATGAACATCCAGCCTAGTAGTTACTTTATTCATGTGCAATGAGAAATTCTGATCAGAACTTCTTTTTTCAGATGTGAATGAAAATCCATGTGGCATCAAATAGCAAACACAAGGGTGATAAATAAGTTTAGCCACACGAAGGATAAGATAGTCAAATGTCAAGATGTCTTGGCAGGTTGAGCATTTTTAGAGAATGGGCATACAATGTATTATTTAAAGAATTGTAATCTTTAATTATAAATAACAAGAACATATACATCAAAAAATTTTCATAAAACACTGGTTTGCAATCATGGACATTTCTGCACACTATAGACAGTATTTGTAACATAATTATAGATAATTATAGATTCCTAACACAATTATAGTTGGTTTCATCCCTTAACCAACTGAAGTAAAATTTATAGTGAGTTGAAATATATGAGGTATTAGAGGAGAATTCATATTTTCTGTAAATGTAATGAGACACGAATTTAAAATAAATTATTATGTAGTAAACATAATCACACTTAACTCTTTATATTGGGTATTTCTATACGTTCCAGCAATGTGTGACTGCTAATTAATGACACAAAGAAAGGCAGAAAGAATAGAGGAAGAGATACTGAAGTCAGCTCATAATTCATTAGAAAATAAAAAGTTTAATTATCTATTGTTTCACACCTTTGGTATATTTTTTCTTATTTTTTACATTAAATGTTTAAAATTACTATTGCTTTTGCCCATTTATATTTGTGATAGTTTAAGTTATGAAAATATAATTATTCTAAGACTCAGGGTTGGAGTATGTGTCAACAATTAGCATCATGTACTACCCTGGGAAATAATTTTAATAACTTGTGTGAGTGTATGCTTAAATTCTACTTAAAGTGGGTATAAGTAAAGTGAAAAATGTAAAAATATGCTGTAAATTTTACTGAGGAAAGATTTAGAGCCAAATTGCTTGGACACAGGACCAATTTATCAGAAGATAAAAATAACCATTCTGTGGTGACTGTTCATAAGCCAGGTTCTTTCAGCCAAAAATTAAAATACAAGCAATTTGAACTAGTTTGGCTGCACTTGCAGAAGTTTTAAAGCATGAAAAAACTATTGAAGATCAGCTTACACGCATACCTATTCTTTCTATCTAGATACCTAACTGTTCATTATTTTAATGGAAAAAATTATATATAAGGTTACCTCTTTTTTTTTAAGCACATAAAAAATTGCTACAGGTAGAAAGAGTAATATTTTTAAACAAGCAATACCCTCCACTCAGTCTTTTCTCCTCTCCCATCTCTGACTCTTTTTTTGATATTTGACTCTTTCGAATATTTTTTTATTTTTTCTTATAATTTTCTTCTCTATTATTGGTATAAGTACAAATTCTGTATAAACTGTTTTTATGTATAATGTATGCATATTTATGTCTTTTTTCTTGCATATTGGGAAAAAAATCTCTGAGCCATACCTGATACCTTGTCGAATTAGAGTGATTATGTATTTTATATTAATTTTGCAGTAATGTGTAACCTGTGTTCCAGAATGTAACATTTCTACTACTTCTGATTGTTGTGTTCTAACAACACTTTCAACATAATGTATATGCACAATATGACATACACACCACAGGTCTCTTAAATTTAAGGAAAGACTTTCTCCTGATCATTCCTTCCAACTGACATTTTTATCTAAATGTCACTAGTCGTCTGTAATAATTCTGTTGTTTGTATGCAAAAGTGTGTTGTAAGCACTTATTTCTTCCTAATTTTTTCTATGCTTTGTTTTATCAGTATTGTGAAAAGTGGAATGACTTTTCTAAGTTACTGAAGTAAAAAAGTGTTGTACAGTGTAATATTATGTCAATAAAGTCTCCTTACAGACGTTTCTGACAGGATTAATAAAGCTCCTGGTCTAGAAGTATTTTCTTCAGACAAACAAAACAAGTGTAAGAGAAAAGCATATACTCAAATGATTAGTAAAACAGGCGGGGAAAAAAACAACCACCCTCTCCTTTATTTATTTAGCAATGCATAATGCTATTTATAGAAAAATGCAAATATTCTGGGTTTAATTCACCACACTGTCCCACAAACAATGCGAGAAATTGTTAAATGGAAAAAATAATGTAAAACAAGCAAAAATTAAAGGAAGCATTGTAGTGATTATGCAAATGCAAACATCATTAACCAGTGTAATTACAGAAATGTGTTCTTTTCGGTTGCGTATAAATCTTTCATAGTCAGCTCCCAAAACCTCAGAAATAATTTCTTGCATATTTCATTTGTTCTAAAACACTGAACATAACTTTCATACTACTTGTCCTCATGACGTACTGCTTACTTGACCTCCAGAGAAATGAGGGTTTTCTGGAGATATAATGAATCTATTAAACTTTTATTTTGGATCAGTAGATCACAAAATCAAGTGTCTAAAAAAATAAAAGTGTCTTACTTTTACAACTAAATATTGGGCCACAGAAATTTATGTGACAGTTACATGACTGTATACAAGAAAGCCAAAAGATTTCAATATTAATGGGGAGGTTAGAATTCTCTTTTCTGTCATTGAATCAATAGTTCTTGGCTCAACCTCTTTAAAGAGAAACAGAGAATGTAATAAAATATTTTGACTGCTCTGTGAAAAGTAAATAGCACCTTTGTAATGTGTGTGCAGGAAGATCACCTAGTATGAGAAGAAAAGGTGGCAGCCTCACTATTTCAAAAGGTAAAAATAATTGCAATAATATATGAAATTACATGAAACATTATTATTATATTTAAGAGCAACTAATAATGCAACAAAAATATTCAAACTTCCTTTAAAATATTGCTTAGAATCACTCATATGCGAGTAGAAAATTCTACAGCTTGACTCATCTCTACACTGTTATTCAAACACAGTTGAATTTTCAAGGGAATGTCATATTTTAGCCAGATCAGAGACTGTAAATGTTACTATCTTACATTAATTCTTACTCATTGGGTTCCTCAAAGTTAGTCTTCTCTACTAACCCTGACTTGATACAATGAATGTGAAAGAATACAGATTTGAAAATGTTGCCTTCAGATAATGCAGGGGTATATCACATAGGTAAATAATTTTTCAGTCCTGTATCATGTAATCCTTCCTAGTGTTTTCTATATTCTTTTTTCTCTGTCTTTTTTTTAAAGATTTAGTCATATAAACAACACTTTGTAATTTAACGCATTTCTCTATGTAAGCAGAATGCCTTTTTCAGTCTTACTGTTTTTAAACAGAGCTATGGAATTTTGTTCAGTTTAAGGTCTCTCCACATTTAATACCAAAATCATTAAAGAAATACCTTTGCCTTCTCTGCAAAGTTACCTATCATGGTTTAACCCCAGCCAGCAAGTAACCACACAGCCGCTCACTCACTCCCCCCACCAGCAAGATGGGGGAAGAGAATTGAAGGGTAAAAGTGACAAAACTCGT
>NW_010271351.1:0-416 GCF_000690775.1 Eurypyga helias
ATGTTCCTCTTCCAGTCAGCAGTTCCCTGATATGTATATGATAAGAATAGGGATTCCAAGGCCTTAGTTTTGACCATGCACCATATTTTCTCCAATTATCTGAGAATTTAACAGTAACACAAAATTCAGCAGCCATTGAAGGATCAAAGGCATAATTCCACTCAATTTTGGTATTTTTAGTAACTATAGCATTCTTAACAGATTCAATCTGAAAACCCTTAATTTCACAAAAGGTTTGACATCTATGATTACTGTGCTTCACCACAGTCTCATTTGTTGTTGGATCTTGATAGTATAAGAAAAAGTTTTGACCATAGGGTGTCAGTTCAGGGCAACTGAAAGTAGATCAGGATGAAGAGGTTAATGTAGACCTTCATTCTAGTGTGGAATATTTATGCACATGCGAATGATGGATC
>NW_010271352.1:0-2621 GCF_000690775.1 Eurypyga helias
TGACCCTAAGGTTATACTAATACTAACAATACTACTATTGAGTAATTAAAACAGTGGAAAATAGAACATATGATACTGTAGCTCACCATGCACCAAACAACATATGGCCAGGTCCCAAAGCAGTGAACAGTTCCAGACCCCAAGAGCAGGGAACAACTATGTTTGGATTTAACTGATATGAGGGCTTTGGAGGACAACTGGCTAAACCAGCTTTTTCTCTATGGAGATCACTAGCCTTTTGTGTAGAAAAGCAGAGAGAGGTTCAGTCACTAAAGCTTATAATGTAATGCTGTGCTCAGACCATGGAGCTCTACCTTCTGGAGATACTGTTCAGCTGAACTAATTTTTTCAACTATTTGTTTCCAAGTCTTAAAGAACAGGGTCCCATGGGATCGTGACATTGTAGTTTGAATGCTCATGTGGCAATGTTTGATTTGCGGTCACCTTGCCAAGGCAAAGCCCACTGTGAGTTAATGGTCCCACCATGTCCCCATCACCAGAACCTGGTCAGTGCCCAGCAAAGGCTAGCTTGCCCTCCACAGTTCCCACCACCAGGGCCCTGGGACTCCTGGGTAGAGGCTCCAGTGCATGGGACCCTGCAGCCAGCCTCTTCCCATTTTCAGAGCTCCTACATGAGCTCCTATGGACCAACCCAGGACACCCCCACCCCCCTGCACCCCCATGGTGGTCCCAGCCACCAGTCCCCCAGCACGTCAGGCCAGCAGCCCTGAAACACAGCCAGCTGCCAGGGGGAAGGCATGGTGCAAGTCTACCCTTTAACAATTTCTCTGGCTAACAGTGCCAGAGGCTGCATTCATGCAGGCAAATCTCTTCAGGCCTTACACAGATGTGGGGATGGTCAGAGGAACCAAGGCCAACTGTCCTGCCCTCCACAGCCACGGACATGGCTGTGGAGGGCAGGACAGTTGTTAGATGATCCCCTCAGGTCAGGTATCTCAGTGCTGGGGGTGGGATGGTGGAGGGCAGGGCTAGGCCAGCAGACGGACACAGTAAGGCTGGGGAACAGCCCAGTACATCTCAGTGTGTGAAGGGATATCTGGGGGGGGGTGTCTCACCCCATGTCCCTCTCAGCAAGGGGAGACCCACACCCCAGAGAGTTTGGTGTGTCTTAATGACATGCAGGACACACATAAACACTGGCCACTGTCATGCTGGCACAGCCTTGCACAGTGAAGGGGAGAAGGGTGCACTGCAAGCACATGCAGCTGATATTGACAGTGCTATCACAGACTCTGCCAAGGCAGCACAATCTGTCACTGGATGCAAGAACAGTCTGTCAAGACAACGAGAGTCAGCAGGAGTGAGGTAGGAATGAGAAGAAGGAAGAAATTGGTGCTTGCAGAAGAAGACACAAGCACAGAAGAAAGAATAAGGTGGAAAATGGGGACAAGAGGAGGAACACAGTGGAAGGACTGGCAGACACGCACTGTCACTTGGGTTCATGGACAAGGTGACATGACTTTTAAGGGCAGAGGCAGCAGACAGATGGCCAGGGAAACACACTGAACATGAGGGACTTACCCGCTTCTGTTCCCCACTGCATTTCACCAGTTGTGACATATCTGTCTGGGGAAGCAGTCTATGGGCCAGGAAATCTGGGCCAAACTTCAGGACTTTGTAATTTTGCTGTCTCCCATGGACACCCCCAGGTCAGGCCCAAGGCTGTGGCAGATGTGATCTGAAGCTGACCAGCAAGTTGACCAGCTCAAGTCAACCCATGGCTCCTCCACAGTAAGCTGGGCTGCTCTCAGCATGACATCTTGGATACTAAGACGAAACCAGTGCAGGTTGCTGGAAGCAAGCACCGAGACGATGCTGACTGTCTGAAGGAAATTGGCACGGCAGAGGAATAAACAAAGGAAGTTGGCTGCCCTTAATAAAATCCAGGGGGAACTAGAAGAGCAATAAATGATACTATATCTAGGGAAGACTTTAAGAAGATTCTAGTACTCTCTCACCAATTTTATGTTTTTCTGGCCTTACCTGGGACAAGTAACAAAAGGAAATACTCGCGATGGAGTAATCAATACATAAGCACAAATGGAATGAAGCAAAAGTAATTGCAATTTTTTTCATGCCTGCCTTGCAAAAGCGTTTTTTGGGTGGTGGATTTTTTTTTTTTTTTGAACTGTTCTCTGATGTTGCTGTTACAGGTCCATGTCTTTCATGTACTGTGGGTTCCAGAGCAGGATGCAGTACTTCAGGCGGGGTCTCACAAAAGTGTAGTAGTGGGGAGAATCCCCTACATCAACCTGCAGGCCATGCTGCTTGTCATGCAGACTAGGTCACAACTGGCTTTCTTCACAGCCAGCACACACTGCAAGTTCATGCCTCATATTCACCCCTAAGTCCTTCTCTGCAATACTACTGTACATCATTCATTCCCCAGTGTGTATTGACACAGGGACTTGCCCCACGACAGGTGGAGGACCTTGCACTTGGCTTTGCTGAACCTCATGAGGTTCACACGGGCCCACTTAACAAGCTGCTCAAGGTCATGCTGGATGGTATCCCTTTCCTCTAGAGAATCAACTGCACCACTCAGCTGGCAGAATGAGAGTGGAAAATACAGTGTGGACTTTCACAACAGGGCAACGCTT